>NW_024044841.1:300000-517259 GCF_015852505.1 Tachyglossus aculeatus | reverse complement strand
CTCTATCTCAGACTGAGACACTGTACCAAACCGGGGATAAGGAGGTCATTGCATTCTCTCTTCTGAATGTCCCTGTCCCCTTTCAAAATATCCTCAGTGATGGAAAATGGAGAAATAATCTGTCAGCCCACATTTCCTCCTCCCCACTTCCAGCCTTCCAGCCATCAGAGCACAGCTTTCCCCATCTGCAAAACCCCTCTGTCTTCGCACCACTTCCAGGATGCCTCATACGATTCACTTTTCTTCTCCCTAAGTCATCTACTTCCAACTTCCATTCAGCATCTTAGACGACTTCTTCATTTTTGCATTCACACCCAACATTATAGTTTTGTACATAGTGGCTTTTATCAAATGTATTCTTTAAGAACATAGTCATCTATTTACCATTCGTTCCATTCTCTTCTCTGTCCTCTCAGGAATTAATTCTGTGTCTATCTCTCCTGTTAGGTTTTAAGCTTTTGGAAAGCAAGAATGGTGTTTAATTTATTTTGATCTCTCTGAAGTGTTCACTACAGTACTTTACACCCAGGATGCATTCAACAAATATCATTGATTGATGGATGGATAGATTGATAGATGGATGCATGGATGGGTTGTTGGATGGATAGATGGAAGGGTGGGTGGTAGATGAATTGATAGATGGATGGATGGATGAGTGGAATGTCTGCGGTGTGACCTTAGGCAAGGCACTTCACTTCTCTGTGCCTCAGTTATCTCATCTGTAAAATGGGAACTGAGACTGTGAGCACGATGTGGGATAGGGACTGCGTAAATACTGATTAGCTTGTATCAACCCCAGCACTTATTACTGTGACTAGCTCTCAAAAATACCACTATCATATGATTATTTATGGATGGATGGGTGCGTGGATTCAAGGATGGATGGATGGGTGGTCGGATGGATGGATGGATGGATAAACGAATGGATTCGAATCAAGGATTTGATCAGTCAAATTCTTTCATTCATTCATTCATATTTATTGAGCGCTTACTGTGTGCAGAGCACTGTACTAAGCTTTTGGAAAGTACAATTCCAATAGAGATAATCCCTGCCCACAACGGGCTCACAGTCTCGAAAGTGGAGACTGTAAGCCCGTTGTTGGGTAGGGCCCATCTCTATATGTTGCCGACTTGTACTTCCCAAGCACTTAGTATCGTTCCCCGCACACAGTAAGTGCTCAAAAATTACGATTGAATGAATGGATGAATGAATGAATGACACGCATCAAAACAAGTAAACAGGCATTCAAATGTCAGGAACAGTTTCCATGACAGCATCCCTTGTAAACCTCCGATTTTCTGACTTTCATAATCACCAAGAATTATCTTAAAATTTATAAAGTTACTGTTATTATCAGTAGTAGTATCAACATTATCATTATTTAATTTATTAAGAATTTATTTGCAAAAGACTGCCAAGTGCTGGAGTAGAAAACACACTAATCAGATGGGACAGGTTTCCCGACCTACAGGGGCTCAGATTGTAAGAGAAAGAGAGATCACATATTGAATCCCGATTTTACAGAGAGACCCAAAGATGTTACATGGCTGGACCAAGATCATTCAGCAGGCCGGTGGCAGAACCGGGCAGACATTTCAAGTCTTACGACTCCCAGCCACGTGCTCATTCCACTAAGCCATGGAGCTGCCCAAACAATCACTTGTCATTCATTCATTCATTCAATCCTATTTACTGAGTATTTATGTGTGCACAGAAATGTATTAAGCGCTTGGAGAGTACAATTCAGAATAAAGAGAGACAATTCCTGCCCACGCAGGGCTTACAGTCACACCTGGTTTATCAACATTCATTCATTCATTCAATCATATTTATTGAGCACTTACTGTTTGCAGAGCCTGGGAAGTTGTGCATGGGAAGTACAAGTTGGCAACATTTAGAGACGGTTCCTACCCAACAGCGGGCTCACAGGGGGAGAAACACTGACAAATCCTCAGACGGTGGACTTTCTCTTTGGACAGCTCTTTATATGGATACCCCCACGGCAAGAACCTTGACAGACATTTTGTCGCTTAGAGGAGGAATGAGGAATCTCCCCTTTAGGAGTCCCCCAGGGCGTTCTTCATGTCCCTGTTCCTTAGGCTGTAGATGAGGGGATTCAGGGCGGGGGGCACCACAGTGTAGAACATGGACATCAGCAGGTCTAGCGTCGAGGGGGAGTCTGGCATGGGCTTGAGATGGTCAACCGCTCCAGTACAGAGGAAGAAAGTGACGACGGCGAGGTGAGGCAGGCAGGTGGTGAAGGCTTTGGCCGGGCTCTCGGTGGCCGGCATATTCAGCACGGTATGGAAGATGCGCACAGTATGATGATGATGAAGACGAAGCAGACGACAACTAAAGCTACCCACCGGTGATGCTAACATTGATGGCGACGTGGTCCTCTGAGCAGGAGATCTTCAGCAGGGAGGGGAAGCCACAGAAGAACTGCTGGACGATGTTGGATCCACAGACGTTCAGAGAGAAAGACGAAGCTGCAAATGAGACCCCAAACAGCACCCCGCTGAGCCAGGAGGCGGCCGCCATATTTCCACAGGCCGTGTTGTTCATGATGAGCTCATGGAGCACGGGGCGGCAGATAGCGATATAGCAATTGTAGGACATCGCCGTGAGGACGACCAGCTCTGAAACATCAAACAGAATAATCAAAACGACCTGGACGGCACAGTCCAGGTGGGGGATGGGTCTACGATAGGTCAGGGAGATAACGACAGACTTGGGGACAGTGATGGAGATGTAGCAGAGGTCGATGACGGACAGATTCCTGAGGAAGAAGTACATGGGGGTGTGGAGGCACCGGTTGAGGTCGGTGAGGGCGACGATCAGGAGATTCCCTGTCAGGGACTCCAGGTAGACTAGGATGAATAGCGTGGCGTAGACCATCTGCAGTTCCCGGACCTCCGAGAATCCCAGAAGGAGGAATTCCTTCACCGTGGAGACATTGGGCATTCTTAGGAGGCAGCATTGACTTTCTGCAATGGATCACGGAAGAGACAAAGTTAGTCATTTGATGGCATGAGTGAAGGAATTGATAGGACACTTGCTGGTGATTCTCTATGGAGAAGAGACAGTTACTGAATTCAAAATGATCTTTGAGTTCACCGTGGAGATATTAAACATTTCTGGGGAATGAGGTCTATTCTTGCCCACTCATCTTCGGAGACTGGTGACTCCTCTGCCGCCCGCCTTCTATCTCTCGACGCTGCCAACCTCCTGCTCCACCCCACTCGCCCACTCACCAACTTGGTCACACCCTCGACCTTATCATCTCCTACCGCTGCACTATCTCCACCCTCACCAACTCTAAAATCCCTCTCTCTGATCATAACCTTCTCACCTGCCTCCTCACTCACACTCCTCTCCCCTGTAAATCTATATCACTACCTCACCGAGACCTCCACTCTCTCGACCCCATCCATCTTTCTCAGAGCATCAAACCCACTTCGCCTCCTTTTCGCCTCCCTTTCCTCTCTACCCAATCCTGATGACCAGATTACTGCTCTCAACTCTATCCTCTCTACTCAACCCAACTCACTCGCTCCCCTTTCCCTTCACTGCTCTCGTACCACTAACACACGGCCTTGGATCACTGTCCCTGTCTGCCTCCTTCACTCTTATGCTCGAGCTGCTGAACGCTGCTGGCAAAAGTCTAAACACCAGGCCAACCTTGTTCACTTCAAGTTTATCCTTTCCTGCCTTAACCCGGACCTCTCCTCTGCTAGAAAAAACTATTCCTCCTCCCTCATTGACACTTATGCCCATCAGTCCCGTCAGCTCATCCTTCTGCCTTCTCAGGCCCCCTGTTCCTCCCCATCCTCCATCCCTCACCCTCGATGATCTGGCCTCCTACTTCATTAGTAAAATTAACTCTATCAGGTCTGAGCTCCCCAAAGTCACTCCTCACCCTTATCCAACCCCCCTGCTCTCAGCCCTCTCTGCTACTCTCCCATCCTTCCCAGCGGTATCTTCAGATGAGATCTCCTCCCTCCTCTCAAGTGCTACTCCATGCACCTGTGCTTCAGACCCCATTCCCTCTCATCTTATGAAATCTCTCGCCCATTCCCTCCTCCCCTCCTTAACTTTCATCTTCAACCTCTCACTCTCCTCTGGTTCCTTCCCCTCTGCCTTCAAACATGCCCACGTCTTCTCCATCCAAAAAAACCCTCTCTTGACCCCACCTCCCCTTCTAAGTATTACCCTATCTCCCTCCTACCATTCCTTTCCAAACTCCTAGAACGGGTCTTCTACACCCACTGCCTCGAATTCCTCAACGCCAACTCTCTTCTTGACCCCCTCCAATCTGGCTTCCGTTCCCTATGCTTCACCGAAACTGCTCTCTCAAAGGTCACCAGTGACCTCCTTCTTGCCAAATCCAATGGCCCCTACTCCATCCTAATCCTCCTGGACCGCTCAGCTGCCTTTGACTCTGTGTTCCACCCCCTTCTCCCCAACACACTATCCAACCTTGGATTCACAGACTCTGTCCTCTCCTTGTTCTCCTCCTATCTCTCCGGCCGTTCATTCTCAGTCTCCTTTAAGGCCTCCTCCTCCCTCTCCCATCCCCTTACTGTAGGGGTTCCTCATGGGTCAGTTCTTGGTCCCCTTCTGTTCTGTATCTACTCTTACTCCCTCGGTGAACCCATTGGCTCCCACGGCCTCAAGTATCATCTCTACGCTGATGACGCCTAAATCTACATCTCTGCCCCTGCTCTCTAACCCTTCCTTCAGGCTCTTGTCTCCTCCTGCCTTCAGGGCACCTCCATCTGGCTGTCTTCCCGCCATCTAAAACTTAATATGTCCAAGACTGAACTCCTTATCTTCCCTCCCAAACCCTGCCCTCTCCCTGACTTTCCTGTCACTTAGACTGCACTACCATCCTTCCCAACTCAGAAGCCCACAACATTGGTGTCATCCTCAACTCCGCTCTCTTGTTCACCCCACACATCCAATCCATCACCAAAACCAGCCAATCTCACCTCCACAACATCGCCAAGATCTGCCCTTTCGGTTCCGTCCAAACCCCTACCTTGCTGGTTCAATCTCTCATCTTATCTCGACTGGATTATTGCATTAGCCTCCTCTCTGATCTCCCATCCTCTTACCTCTCCCCACTTCAGTCTATACTTCACACTTCTTCCCGGATCATCTCTGTGCAGAAACGCTCTGGGCATGTTACTCCCCTCCTCAAAAATCTCCAGTGGCTACCAGTCAACCTACGCATCAAGCAAAACCTACTCACTCTCGGCTTCAAGGCCTTCCATCACTTCGCCCCCTCCTACCTCACCTCCCTTCTCTCCGTCTACAGCCCAGCCTGCACCCTCCACTCCCCTTCCACTAACCTCTTCACTGTATCTCGTTCTCGCCTGCCCCACTTCCGACCCCCGGCCCACCTCCTCCCGCTGGCCTGGAATGCCCTCCCTCCACACATCTGCCAAGCTAGCTCTCTGCCTCCCTTCAAAGCCCTACTGAGAGCTCACCTCTTCCAAGAGTCCTTCCCGACTGAGCCTGCTTTTCTTTCCTCTCCTCCTCCCCATCCCCCACGCCCTACCTAATTCCCCTCCCCACAGCACCTGGATATATGTTTGTACAGATTTATTACTCTATTTTACTTGTACATATTTACTATTCTATTTATTTTGTTAATGATGTGCATTTAGCTTTAATTATTTTGTTCTGACCACTTGAAACCTGTCCACATGTTTTGCTTTGTTGTCTGTGTCCCCTTTCTAGACTGTGAGCCCATGGTTGCATAGGGATCGTCTCCATATGTTGCCTAATTGTACTTCCCAAGAGCTTAGTACAGTGCTCTGCACACAGTAAGCACTCAATAAATACGGAGGAAGGAAGGAAGGAAGGAAGGAAGGACGGAAGGAAGGAAGGAAGGAAGGAAGGAAGGAAGGAAGGAAGGAAGGAAGGAAGGAAGGAAGGAAGAGGGAGGACTTCAATTTAGAGACTCTGATGTTAGGGGTGAAGGGAGACTAAGTCAATCAATTCTATTTACTGAGTACCTACAGAGTTCATGGTATTAGTACATATGATCACTGCCCCCAAACAACTACCATTTTCCATTCTATTGGAAGCACCGAGCTTTGAACTGTGTAGAAACAGGCTGCTATTGGGAAGAAACCAGGCCTCGGAGTTTGAGGACCTGGGTTCTAATCCCAACTTTTCAAACTGTCGGCTGCATAGCCAGGGAAAGTGATTTAACTTCTGTACATCTCAGTTTTCTCAATAGTAACATGAGGATTCGATACCTGTTTTCCCTCCTACCTGGTCTGTGAATCCCTTCTGGGACACAGACTGGGTTCTACTAGATTGTCCTGAGTCTCCTCCAGCACTTAATACTTCGCTTGGAACGTAGTAAGCACTTAATAAATATCAAGAATATTATTTTTGATTAAGGAGACTGAAACTAAAATGAATAGTGGATAGAAGAGGTCAGCGAACATAAATACATGTACGTGACTATTGTGAAATTTTATCGGTGGTTTTATAATTAAATAAGAAGTGCCTTTATATATTAATTCATCCATTTAGTGGACAGAGAATGAGCCTGGCAGACAGAAGGACCTGGATTTTAATCCTGTCTCCTCTTCTTGTCTGCTGCGTGACCTAGGGCCAGTCACCTACCTTCGCTGTGCCTCAGGTACTTCGTCTTTAAAGTGGGGATTACAACAGGGAGCACCCTGTGGGGCATGAACTATATCCAACCTGATTAGCTTGCATCCACACCAGAGCTTAGTACACTACCTGACATATAATAAGCCCTTAGCGATACCATAAAACAAGCAACAGAAATGAAGCCCACATATAAACCAAAATGATTCCATTTGCTCACATATCTTCATTCACACTAGTAGTCACACAGACACAATCATACCTCATCATTCATCTAGTCCTTTGATGTAGCATCGCTCAGCCGACATAGATCCTCTCCTCAGCCTCCTCTCACAACAAGTTGTGCCTTTTCACAAGCAACAAAAACTCACAATCGGCTTGAAAACTTTCCACCTTATGACTGCACTTCACCCCCTTTCCATCGTTCAGCTCATCTTCTCAGCTCTCATAGCAACTTTCTAGTTGTTACTCATGATCGACTCTCCCTTTCCATACTAGCCTCCCTTATCCACTCAAAATCAGAGAGAGCACAGTTCTTTCCAAATTCTTACTGCTAAGATCCCCATCCTCCAACCAGCTTCCCCGATTCATTTTCCAGCTCTCTAAACCTACTTCACCTAACTCAAGAGCGAATCAACTCATTTCCATCCTCATTTAGTGGACAAAGCATGGGTCCATCCTCATCCTCGTCTCCCACTTCGCTTCCATCCCACTCGCCCCCAGTCACTCTCACCGGGGCGGCGTGGGACTGGGGGTCACTGACATCTGCAGGGCTGGGCTTGTCCCCTCTTTCCCCTCAGACTCTTTGGTTCAGTCACCCAGGAATGAACAGAGAGGAGCCCTTGATCCCGCTATGCTCTCCTTCAGAACCTGAAAAGCTCTCCAGACAGCCCCCATCCCTGTAGATAAAGCAGGAGCTGCTCCGAGGGGGATCCCTGGAGATGACTCGGGCCCTGCCGAGGGACCTCGTGGCCTGGACAAGCAGGCACCCTCTGGTCACGTGGTTCCTGATGTTCCTGAGAGACAAGGGCCCAGTCCCTGCAGCATCAGCGATAGTGCCGGCCCTCGGGGTTTCCGTGGAAACAGTGGTATCCACATCCCAGCGATTCCTGTTGTCAATGACAGTCTTAAGCCACTGTGGTTGGTATCATCTTTGTCTAATTCAAAACCTGAGACACTCAGTCTGTCAGTTATCCAGCCAAATGTAACTTTGTCTTATGATATTTGTGAAGTGTTTACTATGTATCAGGCACTATACTAAGTTCTTGAGTAGATACAAGCTAATCAGATTGGACAGAGTCCACGTTCCCCGTTGGGCTCATATCTCAAACCCCGGTTTACAGATACTGGAACTGAGGCACAGAGAATTTAAGCGACCCTGCCCTAGATCAAACAGAAGACATGTGATGGAATCGGGATCAGAACCCATGTCCATTTGAATCCCAGGCCCGCGCTCTACCCACTAGGCAACGCTGCTTCTTCTGATTTGTCGTGATTGCAAATCCGTTTAAGTGCTGCTCATACTGACTATATAAACTGCATTCTTGAATCCTCTTTCTCATCTTTCCCTTCTCTCAATCAATCAATCGTATTTATTGAGCGCTTACTATGTGCAGAGCACTGTACTAAGCGCTTGGGAAGTACAAATTGGCAACACATAGAGGGACATGTCCTACCCAACAGTGGGCTCGACAGTCTAAAAGGTGGGAGACAGAGAACAGAACCAAACATAACCAACAAAATAAAATAAAGTAGGATAGAAATGTACAAGTAAAATAAATAAATAAATTAATATATAAATAGGAGTAATAAATATGTACAACCATATATACAGGTGCTGTGGGGAAGGGAAGGAGGTAAGATGGGGGGATGGAGAGGGGGACGAGGGGGGAGAGGAAGGAAGGAAGGGGCTCAGTCTGGGAAGGCCTCCTGGAGGAGGTGAGCTCTCAGCAGGGCCCTGAAGGGAGGAAGAGAGCTAGCTTGGCGGAGAGGCAGAGGGAGGGCATTCCAGGCCCGGGGGATGACGTAGGCCGGGGTCGACGGCGGGAGAGGCGAGAACGAGGTACAGCGAGGAGATTAGCGGTGGAGGAGCGGAGGGTGCGGGCTGGGCAGTAGAAGGAGAGAAGGGAGGTGAGGTAGGAGGGGGCGAGGTGATGGAGAGCCTTGAAGCCCAGGGTGAGGAGTTTCTGCCTGATGCGCAGATTGATTGGTAGCCACTCTCCTTCCCCCTCTACGTAATTTACTCTGTGTCTATCTCCCCCATTAGATTATAATCTCCCGGAGAGCAGGAACAATGCAATTTTACCTCTTTTCACCTTTCCTGAGTGCTTGCTACACTGCTTCGCATTCAGGATAAGGTCCATAAATACCGTTGATAATAATAATAGTAATAATTATGGTCTTTATTAAGCATTTAACTCTGTGCCAATCACTGCTCTAAGTGCTGGAGTAGATACAGGGTAATTAGGTTGGACATAGTCCCTGTCCCACATGGGCCTCACAGTGTCAATCCCCATTTTGCACATGAGGTAACTGAGGCACAGAGAAGTGAAGTGACTTGTCCCAGGTCACAAGGCAGACAATTTATGGAACTGAGATTAGAACCCGCGACCTCTGACTCCCAAGCCTGTGCTCTGGATGGATGGATGGATGGATGGATGGATGGATGGATGGATGGATGGATGGATGGAAAGAAGGAAAAATGTACTGATGGGAGAGGATGGATTTACCAAGACAGATGGAGCTGCATTCATCGTTTCTTTCCTTCTCCCATACCTCTGCACATTTTCTAACTTTCATACCCATACCCAGATTCATGCTACATAGCATACATATCATAGTATTTCCATAGTCACTGCTAATAATGATATCATTATTGTATTTATTAAGAGGTTGTGTGCCTAAATCGTTCCACTTGCTAGAGTAGAAACAAAGGAATCAGTACAGACACAATTCCTGTCCCAAAGGGGCTCAAGGTGTAAGAGGAAAAGAGAACCTCGGGATACTAAGTCACTGACTCAAGTTCACACAGAAGGCCAGTAGCAGTGCTGGCATCAGAACTCCAGTCTCAATAAATCTATTATATTTATTGAGCATTTACTCTAGGCCCAGAACTGTACTAAGCACTTGGAAAAGTTCAATATAACAGAGTTGGTAGACGCGCTCCCTACCCACGATGGGCTTAGAGTCTAGAGCGATTCACATCCCTTTAGGCCATGATAAAGTTTGAAAAACAAATGATGGTATTTGTTAACCATTTGCTATGTGCCCATCACAGTGCGGTAGCTACGAGGTACTAAGGTTATCTCATGTGGGGTTCACAGTCTTAATCCCCATTTTACAGATGATGTAACTGAGGCACGGAGAAGTCAAGTGGCATCGCCCAAGGTCACACAGAAGACAAGTGGCTGAGTAGGGATTAGAACCGCCCCCAAACTGGATTTACTGTACTAAGCAATTGGGAGAGTTCAGTTTACCAGACTTGTTAAACACATTCCCTGCCCACAATGAGTTTACCACATACAGGGACTCCCCTTCCTTTAGGCCATGATGCCTCCCCAAAACTGGATTGTCCATCCTACTCCGGTCTTATCCGCCTCCCTCCCAGACTTTAATAATTCATCAACGTCCAGCGTTTTCTGTGAACACAGTAGTACAGCTAGGCCCAAGAACAATTCCTTGGTTAAGTGGGAGTGTGAGATTATTTTCACGAGGAAGGAGACAGTTTGTCCCAGAGTAGAGGATCATGCCCAAGGCCTTCATATCCCGGATTCTCAGGCTTTAGATAAGGGGTTTCAGGGCAGGGGGTATCGTTGCGTAGAACACGTACACCAGCAGGTCCACAATCAAGGAGGAGTCTGAGGGCAGCTTCATGTAGATTAAATGCACCCGCAGAGAAGAAAGCAGTGACTACGACAAGGTGGGGCAGGCAGGTGGAGATGGCTTTAGCCCAGCGCTCAGAGGCTGGCGTCCTCTGCATGGTCCGGAAGAAGCACGCTTACGAGACGACGAAGGAAATGAAGCAGACCACAGCTAAAGCTGCCCTAAATTACTGTCGCGTCAATGGTGATGTGCTTCTCGGAGCAGGTGATCTTCAGCAGAGGAAGGACGTCACAGAACAACTAGGGGAAGGTGTTGGACCGGCAGGAAGGACAGGGAGAACCTCCCAGCTGAACACATTGCTGCAAACAGGCCCCCGAGGCACCAGGAGGCGGCGGACATCTTCCCATAGGCCCCTTGAGCCATGACGACATCTCAGCTCAGGGAGTTGCAGACGGCAGCATAGTCGTTGTAGGACAACGACGAGAAGATGGACAGCTCTGAATCAGGAAACCAGACCACGGAGAATACCTGTACGGCACGGCCTTCTAGGGAGTTGGGTGTCTTGTTGGTCAGGGATTTGTAGATGGATTTGGGGACGGTGGTGTAGATGGAGCAGAGGTCGAGGACGGACAGGTTCCTGCGGAAGACGTACATGGTGGTGTGAAGGTGCCACTCGAGGGTGGTGACGGCATCGATGAGGAGATTTTCTGTCAGGGCCACCAGGTAGACCAGGAGGAACAGCGCGGCGTGAACCAGCCGCAGCTCCTGGACCTCCAAGAATCCCAGCAGGAGGAATTCTGTCTTCACGGTGACATCGGTCATTTTCCAGGAATTGACGTTGACTGCCTAAGGACAATTAGGAAAGATACGGAAGAAAATGATATTCCATAGACGAGTGCACGGGAGAGGAGAAAATCTTTGGGTTGGAGGGAATCTCAGGGGATTTTATGGTAATTTTTCATGCTCACTATGTTCCAGACACGGTACCAAACATTCCTCCAATCAACCTCCCTTGGTTCAGGACAGCACTGAAGCCATTCCTGACTCCTAGAAGTCTATTCGATTTGCAAACATCTGCAAGGATTGTGGTCACATAATTCTGCATAATTGGAGTAGCAGCACAGCCTACTGGAAAGAGGATGGTACTGGGAGTCTAGGGAACCTTGGTGTTAATCCCGACATTGCCACGTACCTGCTGGGCGACTTCGGGCAAGCCACTTACATTTACTGTCCCTCGGTTTCCTCATCTGTAAAATGGGGTTTAAGAAGGTGAATCCTATGCGGGACAGGGCCAGTGTCAATCCGATTATGTCATATCTACTCCAGCACTGGGTAGGGTGTTGGCACAAGGTAAACACTTAATAAATACCACTATTATTAATATTAAGAAAGTACAGGTAAATTCCTGTTATATCCTGGACTTATATTGAAATTTTCCTTCCCTCTTCCTCACCTTCCCCTGCTCCTCTCCAGAATCACTGGGTATGTCCTGGGCTGGGGAGCATCGACCTCTGCTGAGAGAGATGCTTACTCCACCTCTTCGGTCCTGGACGCTGGTGGGGGTAAGAGAAAGGTCTAGGTGAGGGGAGGGGGCTGTCAGGATCCTCCCTCCCCATCTCAGCTCTCCAGATGCCTGCGCCATCCCCTCAGACGACGGCCGGTTTATTTACTGGGGGATTCCGCATGGGAGGACGGCCGGGAGCTTGGCTGAGACAATTTACTATCCGGGAATCTCAAAGCCGGGTTCGTGGGCTCCCTGTGGTCACAGCCCTTACAACCTCAATAATTGCCCAATCCTACGTGGTTCCCACTCTGGGACTCCTTCCTAGAACGACAATAATGGACTCATCATCATTCCATATTCATGATTAGTAATTGGTCTCTGTTTCAACTCTAGAGATTGCAAAAATCGTGGACCATTCTAAATCAACTCTCTCTCTCTTACCTACTCATTCTCTTCTCCCACTACACCCCAGCTCACATTGTCCAATCCCCCAAGACTTTCTTACCGTGTCTCGTTCTGAACCTCCCTGCCTACAACCCTTGGATTGTACCCTTCCACCTTCCTGGTGCTCCCTCCCTCCTTCAAACCTGCCAAACCTCATTTCTCGCCATTTTCAAATCCCTCTTAGAAGCCCCCCTCATCCAGGAGGATTTTCCAATCAAATTTCGTTTTCCCATCTGTCATTTTAGAACTCAGGCGTTCACAAGCACCTGTAAAATTTGGGTGAAGTGTAAGCTCCTTATTTGCAAAGAACATATCTTGCCCTTCTGTTGCACTTCAATTTGATTGACTTGGTACATAAAACAATTTCCTTTACTCTCCATCCAAACTGCTACCAAATTAATCAAATCACGTATCCTGTCCCCCTTGATGACTGCATCAGCCTCCTTGCTGAACTCCCTTCTCCTGTCTCTCTCCATTCCAGTCCATACTTCACTCTGCTGCCTGAATCATTTTACTACAAAACGTTTAGGCCATGTTTCCCCACTCCCCAGGAACCTCCAGTGGTTTGCAATCCACTTCCACATCAAGCAGAATCCTTATCTTTGATTTGAAAGCACTCAATCAGCTTTCCCCCTCCTACTTCACCTCACTGCTGCAACCCAGCCTACACACCTCACTACTCTAGTGCTACCGCGATTTAGTTTATCTCACTGCCGACTTGTAACCCACATCCTGTTCCTGAGCTGGAATGCCCTCCATCTTCATATACGATAGATAATCACTCTCCCCACCACCTTGAAGGTCTTATTTAAGGCACAGAAACTCCAAAAAGCCTTCCCTGAATAAGCCCTGATTTCCTTTTCTCCCACTCCCTTCCATGGTATCCTGACTTGCTGTCTTTTTTCATCCAGCCCCATACCACTTATACCCATATCCATTAACGTCTGTCTTTCTCGCTATCCTATATGCTCATTGTGGACTGGGAACGCATCTTTTATATTGTATTATTGTACTCTCCTAACAACGGGCTCACAGTCTAGAAGGGGGAGACATATACCCATACTATTATTTATTTACGTTATTTACATTAATGTCTATCTCCCCCTCTAGCCTGTAAGCTCGTTGTGGACAGGGAATGCGTCTTTTATATTGTATTATTGTACTCTCCTAAGCACCTACTACAATGTTCTGCACATAATAAGCATTCAATAAATACAGTTGACCAACTGATTGACTGATTATTTTGTATCTACTCTAGCACTTAGTACGATGCCTGGTACATACTAAGCATTTAACAAATTCCAAAAAAAAGATGACATGCACATTTTAGTCTCAGGGAGTTCACAATTTAGTGTAGAGGGTAGACACCAGTGATTCTCATCAGAGAACGTAAGGATTTTACAAGGAGGTATCAATGCCAGGATGAAGTATATCCGTTACTAACTGAATATACAATTGTTAATCTATAAATAGTAATAATTTGGAGTGTAAAAGCATACATCGGTATGAAGGGTAACTGCTGATCTGATACAGTTGAACTGTTTTGAGTTGCTTGGGGAAATGGCAACTGTGTGTCTTGGGTCTTGGTACTCCCTTCTATACCCCGTTTCTCTGTCCCGGCTCATCCCACCTCATCAAATAATCAGTCAATCAATCCATGGTCTTTACTGAGCGATTTCTGTGTGCAGAGCACTGTGCTAAATGTCTGGGATTGTGCAGTAATACAGAGCTGTTAAACAGGTTTACTTGTCCACAATGAGTTTACAAGCTAGAGGGGGATATAGAAATTAATCAATTGATCACTCAATCAATCAATGGTATTTATTGAGCACTTTCCATGTACAGAACACTGTACTAGGTCCTTAGGAAAGTACAGAATAACTAAGTTGGTAGACACATTCCCTGGCCACAGTGAGCACTTAGAAAAGTGCTTTGCACATAGTAAGCACTTAATAAATGTCATCATTATTATTGTTCATGTGCCTAAAATCTAGAAGAGGATACAGATATTAATCAATCAGGTAATTTACCATTGAGCACTTACTCTGTGTGGAGTACTGTACAAAGCAATTGATCAATCAATGGTATTTATTGAGTGCTTACTATATGCAGAGCACTGCCGTAAGCACTTAGAAGAGTACAGTATATCTGAGTTGGTATAAATATTCCCTGCCCACAATGAGTTTACAAGTCTAGAGAAGCAGCGTGTCTCCGCAGAAAGCACACGGGCTTGGGAGTCAGAGGTCGTGGGGTCAAATCCCGGCTCCGCCGCTTGTCAGCTGTGTGACTTTGGGCAAGTCATTACCATCTCTGTGCCTCAGTTACCTCATCTGTAAAATCGGGATTAAGTCTGTGAGCCCCACATGGGACAACCTTGTATCCTCCCCAGCGCTTGAACAGTGCTTTGCACGTAGTAAGCGCTTAACAAATACCGAAATTATAATTATATTATTAGAGGAGTATACTTACAAGTCTATAGTAGGATACAGATATTAATCAATCAAACAGTCAATGGTATTTATTGAGCACTTTCTCCGTGTGGAGCACTGTCTAAAGCAATCATTCAAGCAGTGATATTTATTGAGTGCTTATTATGTGCTGAGCATGGGACTAAGTGCTTGGGAGAGTACAGTAAAACAAAGTTGGTAGAAATGTTCCCTGCCCACATGACGTTTACAGTCTACAGGGGTACCTTGCATTTCTCTCATGGAGGATCAAGGAAAGTTTTCTAAATCCTGAACATGAAGAAAGGTCTTCTCAGGCACAGCAGCACACATAGGAAAATCTTCCCTGTTGTAATTCTGTCTTTAGACCCGAAGGATGGCTGTAAATCTGGACAAATCCTTGTACAATCCCTCTGACAGTAGCTGGGGTGATTGGCACGAAGAAACAGACATTTTATACCAGAGAGGGAACTGGGAGAGTGTGTACCCTTTAGGACCCTCCCGAGGGCAGATTTCACATTTTTATTCTTCAGGCTGTAGATGAGAGTTGAGGGCGGGGGCACCACAATGTAGGTAAAACACGAACGCCGCAGGTCCAGCGTCGAGGGGGAGTCCAAGGGTGGTTCGAGATAGGCGAAATTCCCGGTAGAGAAAAAAGCTATGACGACAGTGAGGTAAGGCAGCCTGGTGGAGAAGGCTTTGGCCCGGCCCTCAGTGGCCGTCATCCTCAGCACGGCCCAGAAAATGCGGATGTAGCAGACTACAATGGGCACGATGCAAGCGACGGCTAACGCTACCCCTTTGGTCATGCCCACGTCCATGGCAACGTGGTCCTCGGAGCAGGAAATCATCAGCAGAGTGTGACGTCAGAGAAGAACTGGGGGATAAAGTTGGACCTGCAGAAGGACAGGAAGGTCGAAGCTGAAAACAAGAACCCAATCAGTCCTCCACTAAGCTATGAGGTGGAGGCCATCTTCCCACAGGACCATCGATCCATGATGACGTTGTGGCAGGGGGAGGCAGATGGCGGTGTAGCGATAGTAGGACATCGCCGTGAAGACGAAATACTCGAAACCCATAAAAACGATCCACAGAAAGAGCTGAGCGATGTAGCCTAGGAAGGAGATGGAGGTATTATTGCTCAAGGTTGTGGATGGACTTGGGGCGGATGACAGAGTTGAGGCAGAGGTTGAGGCCACTTAAGGTAACTGACAGGTGCCTGAGGAAGAAGTACGTGGAGATGTGGAAGCGCCGGTCGAGGGTGGTGACGGCGATGATGAGGACTTCCCTGTCAGGGCCGCCAGGTAGACCAGGAGGTACAGTGCAGCGTGGACCAGCTGCAGCTCCCGGGTTCCAAGAATCCCAGCAGCAGGAATTCTGTCTTCACAGTGACATTGGTCATTTTCTGGGAATTGACACTGACTGCCTAAGGACATTTAGAAAAGAGAAGTAGATTCAAATAGGGACGAGAATAATCATCAAGAGAAAAGTGCACAGAGGAGAAAATCTTTGGGATGGAGAGAAATCTCAGATTTTGGGGTTTTGTGGTATTTGTTAAGTTCGTACTACGTACCAAGCACTGTATTAAGCGCTAGGATAGCTACAAGTTAATCACGGTGTTCATCTCCTGCAGTTTACCTACCTCTGTTCAGGCCAGCACAGAAACCATTCCTGACTCCTTGGTGTCTATTCCATTGGCAAATATCTGCAAGGATTGTAGTCACCTAATTCAACATCATTTGCGAAGCAGCGCAGACTAGTGGAAAGAGCTCGGATCTGGGAATCAGAAGAGTTGGCTTTTAATCCCCGCTTTGCCATTTACCATTATTATTATTATTATCATTTCAAAGCCCTACTGACAGCTCACCTCTTCCAGGAGGCCTTCCCAGACTGAGTCCCTCCTTCCTCTCCCCCTCCTCCTCCCCCCCCCCCCCGCGGCTTACCTCCTTCCCCTCCCCACGGTACCTGTATATATGTATATATGTTTGTACGTATTTATTAATCTATTTTACTTTTACATATTTATTCTATTTATTTTATTTTGTTAACATGTTTTGTTTTGTTGTCTGTCTCCCCCTTCTAGACTGTGAGCCCGCTGTTGGGTAGGGACCGTCTGTATATGTTGCCAACTTGTACTTCCCAAGTGCTTGGTACAGTGCTCTGCACACAATAAGCGCTCAATAAATACGATTGAATGAATGAATTATCATTATTATGATAGTTGAATCCCTTCCTATCCTTTTATGCCTATTCAATAGCTCCTCTACCTCTCATTTATTCATCAGTCGTATTTATTGAGCGCTTACTGTGTGCAGAGTACTGTACTAAGCGCTTGGGAAGTACAAGTTGGCAACATATAGAGACGGTCCGTACCCAACAACGGTTCACAGTCTAGAAGGGGGACAGACAACAAAACAAAACATGTGGACAGGTGTCAAGTCGTCAGAATAAATAGAAATAAAGCTAGATGCACATCATTAACAAACAAACAGAATAGTAAATATGTACAAGTAAAACAGAGTAATAAATCTGTACAAACATATATACAGGTGCTGTTGGGAGGGAAGGAGGTAGGGTGGGGGGGATGGGAGGAGGAGAGGAAAAAGGGGGCTCAATCTGGGAAGGCCTCCTGGAGGAGGTGAGCTCTCAGTAGGGCTTTGAAGGAAGGAAGAGTGCTAGCTCGGCGGGTGTGCGGAGGGAGGGCATGTCTTGAAGGCAGGAGGAAATGTGAGATTGCAGAAGGAGAGAGATCAGGGCTGGAGATGTAGATTTGGGAATCACCTGCATAGAGATGGTAATTGAATCCAAGGGAGAGAATGAGTTCTCCAAGGGAATGGGTGTTGAGGGAGAATACAAGGGAACCTAGAACTGAGTCTTGAGGGACAGTCACCTCAAGTCGGTCAGAGGGTGGGGGACAGAGAAAGAGCCGGGAAAAGAAACTGAGGAGTGGTCAGAGAAATAGGAGGAAAACGAAGAGAGGACAGTATCAGTGAATCCAAAGTTGGATAAAGTTTCAAGGAGAAGGGAGTGGTCTACTGTGTCCAATGTGGCTGAGAGGTCTAGGAGGATTAGGATGGAGCAGAAGCCGTCAGATGTGGCGAGAAGGTTATTGGTTACCCTAAAGAAGGCTCTTTCTGTGGAGTGAAGGGGACGGAAGCCAGATTGGAGGGTCTAGAGAAAAATTGGAGGAGACAAGGTAGAGACAGTGGGTGTACACAATCTCTACAGAAGTTGAAGAGAAATGGTAGGAGGGAGATGGGGCGATAACTGGAGGAACCGTGGAGGTCACGTGAAGGGGTTTTTTAGGCTAGGATAGGGGATACATAAGCATGTTTGAAAGCAGTGGGGAAGAAGCCCACTGACGATGGCAGTCAAGAAGGGAAGAAGGGAGGGGACAAGTGTTTTAAAAGGGATGGGGTCAGAAGTACAGGTGGAGGGGGTAGATTTAGAGAAGAAGAGAGAGAGTTCATCTTGAGTGAACTGAAGGGAATACAGGGAGAGTCAAAGAGAGGAGGAGGAGGGTGGATTGGAGAGGAGCAGGGGAGATTTTTCAGAGATCACGGCTGATGGTTTCAATTCTGCTGATTAAGCAAGTGGCCAGATCATTAGGGGATGAGATGGTGGGAGCAGGGCACAGGAGGTTTGAATAGGGACTTAAATGTCTGGAAAAGCTGGCGGGGCAGTGGGTATGGGAGTGAATTAGGAAGGGTACTGTTGTCGGGGAGAGGACAGGGCAAATTTAATTAATTTAAGGTGGACAAGATCAGAGAGATGCCTGGATTCCTCCAACAGCGCTGTGCTGCTTGGGCACAGGAGGGAAGGAATCACACTGTGGAGGTGATCCAGGGTTGCAGGTTAGTGGTACACGACTGGCAGAGGGACAGGGTAACAAAGGAGTTCAGTTCAGTGGAGATGATGGTGTTGAGTGTGTCAGTTTGTGCATCAGAAGGCAGTTTGGCTATGGAGACCAAATGGGGTAGGATGGCTGAAGAATACTGGAGGGCATCAGAAGAAGGGATGTCTCTGTGGGGGAAAAGGACAGATTTGTGGGGGGTTGGTGTATGGGAAAGAGAGTAGGTGAGGATGTTGTGGTCGGTTAGAGGAATCTGAGAATTGGTGAGGTTAGAAATTGTAAGTCACTGGAGATTACAAAATCAAGTGACTGAGCCCCTCTTTCCTCTCCCCTCCCCATCCCCCCGCCATACCTCCTTCCCAGCTTAGAACTTCCAGCCCTTCAAGTAATAATTACGGTATGTGCTAAGCGCTTACTATGTGTGCATCACTGTGCTAAGCGCTGGGGGAGATACAGGCAAATCGGGTTGGTCCCACGTGGGGCTCACAGTCTCAACCTCCATTTTCCAGATGAGGTAACTGAGGTCCAGAGAAGTGAAGTGACTTGCCCAAGATCACACAGCAGACAAGTAGCAGAGCCGGGATTAGTACCCATGACCTTCTGACTCCCCGACTCGTGCTTTATCCACTCCATCATGCTGCTCCTCCTGACAGACCACATTCCTTCCACGTTCCAATTCCCACACAAGAGCCCGTCTCCTTCAATGAGCCTTTCCCAGTTAACTCTCAGGCAGACAAACCCATCCACCATCTCTACCCATCATGATACTTCTCCTATTCATGTACATTGTTTTACTCAATTGCACAACCACCTCTCTAGATTCTCTGATGTAAATACTTCTAAGTCTACCTTCCCTTTCCTTTATTTTTATTAATGTCTGTTTCCCCCTTTTGACTGTAAGCTTGTGAGCAGGGAACAGGCCTGGCAGTTCTGCTCTATTGTATTCTCCCAAGTTCTGAGAACAGTGCTCGGCACCCAGTCAGCGCTCAATAAATATCATTGATTGATTTATCGGAGTCTAAGCTCTTTATAGGCAGGTAATGTGCCATTACTGGTCTTATGCTTCCCATAGGCCAACACTTAATTATGACTTCTTTCTTATCCCTAAACCTATCTCAAACCAGAAGACAACATTAATCAGTCAGTGATAATTATTGAGCATTTATAGTGCAGAACACTGTTCTAAGCACTTGGGAGAGTACAATACAACATGGTTGGCAGAGAATCTCCCTGCCTACATTCAAGCAATTAGTCAATCAATAGTATTTACTGAGTGCTTACTGTGTGCAGAGCACTGAACTAAGTGGCTGGGAGAATACAATACAACAGAGTTGGTAATCAGTCAATAGTATATATTGATTGCTTACTGTGCACAGAGCACTGTACTAAGCGCTTGGGAAAGGACAATGCAACAGAATTGGTAGATATTTTCCCTATCCACAGTAAGCAGTAAGCTTACCCACAGTCAGCTCTCAGTCTAGTGACCAGTTGAACTTATTGGTATAGAGATCAGTTTAACTTATTTCTATCCCTCAGACCCTATCCCTATGCTCAAACCTGATCCTTTTCCTTAATTTACAATTTGCAAATCAGTAAGGTACCTAGAGTATTTTATAAGCACTATCATAAGAATAGATTTATTATATATGATATCGATAATAGCTTAGATAATATAATAACAATATAATAAGAATAATTATGGTAATAACAATAATTATAGTATTTGTTAAGCACGTACTATGTGTCAAACATTATACTACGTCCTGGGTACATACAAGATAATTAGGTCCCTTTTAGGGCCCAGTCTCAGTCTCAGTCCTCCTACTCTATCCTATTCCTCTTTGACCTCTCAGTTGCCTTCGACACTGTGGAACACTCCCTTCTCCTCAACACGCTATCCAACTTTAGGTCCGAGACTCCGTCCTCTCCTGGTTCTTCTCTTAGCTCTCCAGTTGTTCATTCTCAGTTTCTTTAAGGGCTCTTCCTCTCCCTCCCATCCCCTTACTGTAGAGGTTTCGCAAGGGTCAGTTCTTGGTGCCCTTCTGTTCTCTATCTACATTCACTCCCCTGGTGAACTCATTCGCTCCCATGGCATCAACTATAATCCCTGCGCTGATGACACCCAAATCTACATCTCCGCCCCTGTTCTCTCCCGCTTATTTCAGGCTCGTATCTCCTCCGGCCTTCAGGACATCTCCATCTGGATGTCTTCTCGCCATCTAACACTCAGTATGTCCAAGACTGAACTCCTTATCTTCCCTCCAAAACCCTGTCCTCTCCCTAACTTTCCCGTCACTGTAGACGGCACTACCATCCTTCCAGTCTCACAAACCCGCAGTCTTGATGTCATCCTCGACTAAGCTTTCTCACCCACCCCACAAATCCAATCTGTCATCAAAAACGGCCGGTCTCACACCACAACATCACCAAGATCCACCCTTTTCCTCTCCATCCAAACCGCTACCTTGCTGGTTCAATCTCTCATCCTGTCCCGACTGGATTACTACACCAGCCTCCTCTCTGATCTCCCATCCTCCTGTCTCTTCCTGCTTCAGTCTATACTTCACTCTGCTGCCCCGATTATCTTTCTACAGAAATGCTCTGGGCATGTTACTCCCCTCCTCAAAAATCTCCAGTGGTTGACTCTCAACCTACGAATCAAGGAAAAACTCCTCACTCTCGGCTTCAAGGCTCTCCATCACCTCTTCCCCTCCTACCCCACCTCCCTTCTCTACTTCTACAGCCCAGCCTGCATCCTCCGCTCCTCTGCTGCTGACCTCCTCACTGTATCTCGTTCTCACCAACCCACGGACCACGTCCTTCCCCTGGCCTGGAATGCTGTCTCTGCACACATCCATCAAGCTAGCTCTCTTCCTCCTTCAAAGCCCTACTGAGAGCTCACCTCCTCCAGCGGCCTTCCCAGACTTAGTCCCTCCTTCCTCTCCTCCTCCCCATCCCCCCGCCCTACCTCCTTCCCCTCTCGGAGCACTTGTATATATCTGTACAGATTTATTACTCTATTTTACTTGCACATTTTTGCTATTCTATTTATTTTGTTAATGATGTGCATATAGCTATAATTTTATTTGTTCTGACGATTTTGACACCTGTCTACATGTTTTGTTTTGTTGTCTGTCTCCCCCTTCTAAAATGTGAGCCCGTTGTTGGGTAGGGACCATCTCTATAGGTTGCCGACTTGTACTTCCCAAGCACTTAGTACAGTGATCTGCACACAGTAAGCGCTCCATAAATACGATTTAATGAATGAATTAATGAATATGAGGGAGAACTGATGTTGAATCCCCATTTTGATCCTACTGTATGCTAAGCACTGGGATAGGTACGTCGGGCACAGTTTCTGGTCTGCCTGAGGCTTATGGTCTAAGTGGGAGGGAGAGCAAAATGAAATCCTTGCCTTCGAGGAGTTTACAATATAATAGATTGTTGGATCTTTGCCCACAGTGTATGAAAGAAAACAAGGTTCCAGGCAACTATGAGTTACGACACAGGGAATAACAATAACATAGTATTGTTATGGACCGAGCACTGGTCTAAACTCTGGGTATACGCCTATTAATCCGGTTGGACACAGTCCCTGTCCCACATGGAGCTCACACCCTTATTCCCCATTTTGCAAATAAGGTAACTGAGGCTCAGATAAATAAAGGCCCAGGTCACATAGCAGACACATGGCAGAGCCGAGATTAAAAGCCAGGTCCTACTGACTTCCAGGCCCATGCCCTATCCACTAGGCCATGTTGCTTGCCGAAAGCTATGATGCTTGAATGAAAGCTACAGATTGATTGACAATCAATGATATCTGGTGAACACTTACGGGTTACTAGGCACTGTACTAAGCACTTAGCAGATGAGGAAACTGGAGCACCGAGAGATTAGGCAGCTTTCCCGAGATCACACAGCAGGCCAGCTGAGATAGGAGGGTCTTCCAGTCCCAAACTTGGCTCTTTCCACTGACAACTGATGGGTGGCTGAGTTCCCTTCACTCACTCACAGATGAGATCCACGCCCTCTCATCTGGCCCTAGAGGGGGTATTAGCTGGAATGGTTTATCTTTCCTTAGGAAGTAACGTGAATGAATAGGAGAAATTCTAACTTTGATCCTCCTATTCTGGGCTTATATTGAAATTCCCTCCCTGCCTCAGCTTTCCCCTGCTCTTCTCCAAGTCACATGGCCTGTCCTGGCTGTGGAGCACCAACTCTGCTGAGAGAGGCTCACTTCATCTCATCGTTCCTGCACTGATGGGAGTGACAGGAAGGTCTGCGTAGGGGGTGGGAGTCCTGAGATCCTTCCTCTCCCTCTCAGCTCTCCAGATGCTAGCGCCGTCCCCTCAGAAGACGGCCGGTTATTTTCTGGGGATGCCCCGTAGGATGATGGGCCCGGGGCTCCGCTGAAACGGCTGACCATCCGGGAATCTTGGAATTTCAGGATCGTGGGCTCTCTGTGGTCCCGGCCCCCACAGCCTAATGACTGCCCAGTCCCACGTGGTACCAGAGTGGGACGCCTTCCTAGAACAACCTCAACCGCCTTATCGTACTTTTTCCATGATTAATAATAGCTTATATTTCTGCTCTGGGGATTGGACCTATTTCTTGGTAGTGGGAATAGGCACCCTACCCCATTTATTTAAACATGGTTGAATGCAATATTCAGATTGACTTGACAAAAAATAGATAAAAGGACCCCAAGATTTCCTTCCAGTTTCTGCCACTGAATGGTGTGTGTCACAGGCACCTGTAACATTTTTGAAAAGTTTAAGCTCCTTGTGTGCAAAGAATGTAGCTTGAACTTCTGTTGTACTTCAATTTGATTGATTGATTGATTGAATTAATACTTAAATATTGAAGTATATTATGCAATAAACAATAATATTGACAACAGTAAAAGTAGAAAGAGAAATCATAATGGTTTTGATTGAGTGACAACTGAGATCATTAAGTGATTGGAAAAATTCAACCTGTACCCCTGCTCTGAGCTTTTGGGCCAGATTTGAGGATCAAAATTAAGCCTAAAATACCCTTCTGAAGCTACCTCTTACATTCTATTTAATGTTTTTTGAAGCACTTACAATGTACCGGGCACTGTATTAACCACTGGGGTAGATACAAGGTAATCAGGTTGGATACAGCCCATGTCCCACAAGGGGCCCCCAGTATTATCCCCATTTTACAGATGAAGGAACTGAGGCCCAGAAAAGTAAAGTGACTTGCCCAAGGCCACATAGCAGACAGGTGGCAGAGCAGGATTAGAACCCAGATCTTTCTGACTCCCAGGCCCGTGCTCTACCCTCTGCTGATGGTGACTAAAGGGGGTGAACCCAAGTACAGACATCCATCCCCAGGCATGGAGCTAGACTTTAATACTAGACAAGAGCAACTGGTAAAAAGCCTTCCTACCAAACTAGTCAAAGACATTGATAACAGCGTGCAGCCCGGAAAAGTTTCTAACGACAAATACCACAGATCTTTGCAGGCTGCTGAAGTCTGTCTAGAGTCAGTCCTTGGGGAGAGAAATTTTTAGGTCAGAACGTGAAGTGAAATTTTCTATCTCCGGTGAAAAGACCCCCAACCAGGACTCTCCCCATCACCGTCTTCACGTCCCTGTTCCTCAGGCTGTAGATGAGGGGGTTCAGGATGGGGGTCACCACGGTGTAGAACACGGCCACCAGCACGTCCAGCTGAAAGAAGGAGCTGGAAGTCGGTTTTAAGTGGGCGAAGGCGGCCGTGCAGAAAAAAACGGTTTCGACGAAGATAAGAGGCAGGCAGGTGAGCAAGACTTTGGTCTGCCCTTCGGAAGCCGGCATCCGCAGCACGGCCCGGAAGATGCACACCTACGAGACCACGATGGAGATGAAGCAGAAAACACTGAAACAAGCACCAGTGGCTACAGCCACCTTGAAGGCTGCATACGTTTTAGAGCAGGAGAGTTTTATTACCGACAGGACATCACAGAAAATCTGTGCGATCACATGGGACCTGCTGAAAGGCAGGGAGACTTTCGCAGCTGAAACGAAGACACTAAATATTGCCCCGGTAATCAATCAATCATTCAATCAATCAATCAATCAATCGTACTTATTGAGCGCTTACTGTGTGCAGAGCACTGTACTAAGCGCTTGGGAAGTACAAGTTGGCAACATAGAGAGACAGTCCCTACCCAACAGTGGGCTCACCATCTAGAAATGGGAGACAGAGAACAAAACCAAACATATTAACCAAATAAAATGAATAGAATAGATATGTACAAGTAAAATAAATAAATAGAGTAATAAATATGTAAGCCAGGACCTGACTGCCATCTCAAGGCAGGTTCTGTGGTTCATGATGACCTCATAGTACAGAGCACTGCAGATGGCCAGGTATCAGTCGTACGACATTACCATGAACATGGAGAACACTGTGCCGGCAAAAGGACTCACGAAGAAGACCTGGAAAAAAGAGCCAGGAAGTATATTTCCCTGTGGTAGATCAGGGAGTTGAGGAAGGTTTTGGGACTGTGATGGAGATGTAGCAGAGGTCGAGAACGGACAGGTTCCTGAGGAAGAAGTGCATGGGGGTATGGAGGGGCCGGTTGAAGATGGCGATAGCAACGATGAGGAGATTCCCTGTCAGGGCCGCCAGGTAGACCAGGTGGAACAGCGCAGCGTGGACCAGCTGCAGCTCCCGGACCTCCGAGAATCCCAGCAGTGGAAATCCCCTTACCGCAGTGAGGTTGACCATTTCCCAAGGATTGCTGAGACCACCTACAAAAACAATAAGGAGGAAGTTATTTCAGAGCCTCAACATACAATGCCAGTCAAATCAATCCATAGAAGGTATTTATTGAACACTTACTTTGTGCAGATTACTATACTAAGCGATTGGAGAGTGTAATATAACAGAATTGGCAGACATATTTGGTTTAGACGAGGAGTTTACAGGCTAGAGGGGGAGACATACATTGAAATAAATTTCAAATATGTACATAAGTTCTGTGGGGGTGAGAGTGGGGCGAATAAAATGTGCAAATCCAGGTTCAAGGGCAAGGCAGAAGGGAGAGGAAGTAGGGAAAATTAGGGCTCGGTCACGGAAGGCCTCTTGGAGGAGATGTGATTTTAAGAAGTCTCTGAAATTGGAAAGAGTGATGGTCTGTTAGAGTAGATAGCGAGGCCTAGTGGAAAGAGCAAGGGCCTGAGAGTCAGAAGGTCCTGGGTTCCAGCCCTGGCTTTGCCCCTTGCCTACTGTGTGACCTTGCGCAAGTTGCTTCACTTCTCTGTGCCTCAGTTCTCTCATCTGTAGAATGGGGATTAAGCTCATGAGCCCCATGTGGAATAGAGAGTGTGTCCGCCCTGATAACCTTGCATCTACCCCAGGTCTTAGAACAGTGCTATCAAATACAATCATTATTATTATTATTATATGAAGAGAGAGGGAGTTTCAGGCCAAGGATAGATGAGACCAAAATACAGTGAGTAGGTTGGTTTTAGACGAGCCAAATGTTTGTACTGTGTGACCATGAGAAGCTGCCTCTCTTAACCTTCAACTTTCAGTCAGAAGGGAACCCAAATCAATCAATCGATCAAATATGTTGAGCACTTACTATGGGCAGAGCGCTGTGCTGACCGCAAACAAATAAATGATCTCTCACCAGATGTAGCCTCCTGTTCATGGCCTATCTGGGGTAGGAGAGCCTTTTATCTCCCATGTGAGTTTAACCCTCATCTAGTTGTCACTGAGTGACCTCTCTAAGGACCGTATCTAATGAATTGTTCTCTTGCTCAGAAGTGAGTACGGTGCTCTTCAGATAGCAGGTGCTTAGTAAACACACTGAGATGCAGACATTACCAACTCTGACCCCATTTCCCCACTCCTCAAGAACATACAGTGGTTGTATGTCCATCTCTGCGTCATACAGAAATTCCTCACCATCTTCGTTAAAGCTCACAATCACCTCGCTCCCTCCTCTTACCTCGCTACTCGTACTACTAGCCAGCCCGCACACTTCGGTCCTCTAATGCCAACCTATTCATCGTACCTCCATCTCATCCCTCGCGCCAACCACCTCTCGTCCACGTCCTGTATCTTGCCTGAAATGTCCTCCCTCTTCATATCCGACAGACATTCACTCTCCCGACCTTCAAAGCCTTATTAAAATCACATCTCCTCCAAGAAGCCTTCCCTATGTCCCGATTTCCTCTTCTCCCACTCACTTCCATGTCGCTCTTCACTTGAATTTGCCTCCTTTCTTCACCGCTCTCTCGATCCCGTGGCACTTGTGTATAGATACATAATATATATGACTTTTAATGTTTGTCTCCCCTTCTAGACTGTAAGCTCCTTATGGGCAGGAATATGTCTGCCAATCTTATAATTTACTCTCCTGAGCACTTAGAACGGTGCTCTCCACAAACTAAGTGCTCAAGAAATATGATTGATTGGCTATCTAGAACGTTGTTCACCGATCCATCTCCGTCCATCCCCACCACCGACCCAGTAGATCCATTGGATCGAAAGCCATGGAGACGCTGGGGGGGAGAGATCGGTTTTTACACATGGAGACGAGAGGAGATTCTAGTTCTCTGTCCGCCACCGTCTCCCCTGTAAGACCCCAACCCATCCGTGGTTCTCCCCCTGCCCAGACTGTCACTGGTCAGACTGAGCCGAGCGGGCTCTGGTCTTTGTTGTCCTTCAACCGTGCTCTTAGCTCCCGGACGTCGGCCACAGGAGGATCTCCGGGAGGTGTGCGGGGTCCTGGCTCTTCTGCTTCCTGCTTGGAGGTTTTCAGGCTCTCGGTGAAGCCAGGTCTTTCCGGAAAAGCTCCCTGCCGCTCCTGCGGGACTCCCCCCCCCCCCCGAGAAGGTCACACGTTGGGTCTTGAGGGGCCTCATTAGGTCCTGTTCGGGACTGTATCCACTGGGGTCCGGCAACGCTGGGAAACCTGGGGACCTTTGGTTGGAGTAGCGACACTTGCCCTTCGTGACTACCTCCACTGGGGACCTGTGTGGGCCCATAACACTTGCATGCGTCGCACGGGGAGGACCTCCAGAATAACTAGTGGGGAGATGGACACTGAGGGTGTCCATGCTTGTTTTTTTTGTCAGTTACCCACTCCTAATCCCACTCGCTACTCTCCCTGCCCTCTCTAAAGCATGCTCTTTCTGTCAACTACCGCCCCCCTCACTTATCCCCCACCCTCCTACCCACACTCCATTCACTGTCCTGGCCCAGTCCCTCTGCCCATTCCTGTATCCATTTTTTTATTGTTATAATTATTATTATTACCATTATTATTATCATTATTGTTATGTACCTTGTTAAGGGCGCTTACTATGTGCCTAGCACCGTTCTAAGCGCTGGGATAAGGTACACACTGAAACTGTTAGACACATTCCCTATCTCACTAACGGTTTACACTCTAAATCCCAATTTTACAGATGAGTGTTTAGGCACAGAGAAGGTGAAGTGACTAGTCCGAGGGTCACACAGCCTGTAACTTCTTCGTGGCCTTGAGAATTTTGTGGGTTTAAGGGACATCCAAGTGAGTTAGGTACAAACCTTCATCTCTCTCTCTCTCAGGGGTTAATTTACACCTGGCTTTCAAGGTCAGAGCGCTGGGACGCACATCCCAGTCAGCTGCCGGGAGACCATGATTTAGGTGTCAAGAGCACGTGCTTGGAATTCATAAGACGTGGGTTCAAATCCCTGCTCCTCCACTGGTCGGCTGTCAGGCCTTGGGCAGAGACATTTCACTTCTCTGTGCCTCAGTTACTTCATCTGTAAAATTGAGATGAAGGACTGTGAGCCCCACATGGGACAACCCTGTTTACCTTGTTATCTACTCCAGGAATTAGAACAGTGCTTGGCAGCACAGTAAGCACTTAACAAATACCATTATTATTCTTCATATTATATTATGATCCAGGTTCCATAGAATCCTTCCCTGAGTCACAATCTCACAGTCAGGACAACCTAGCTAGTTGCTTTTATTACTGAGGTATTCAATTCTTACCCTCACTGTACATCTTCTCACCCCACATAGGATGCACTGCTACATGTAAGACACATCTCCCTCCAAGAGGTCTTCCCCGTCTCTCTCCAATCTAGACGTAATTTATCTTTGGGAGAGAATGAGTTTATTATATTTATAGTCTCCCAAGTGCTTAGTACAGAAGACCCCCTCCCCCCATCTATCTTTGCCAGTTGGCCTGCTGTGTGATATCGGGGAAAGCCGCTTAATCTTTCTGTGTTCCAGTCTCCTCATCTTTTAAGGCGCTTAGTACAGGTGCCTAGGTATCCGGTAAGTGCTCAACAGATATGATTGATCAATCAATCAATCTGTAGTTTGCATTCAAACATCATAGCTTTCGGCAAGCATCGTGGGTCTAGTGGATAGAGCACAGGCCTCTAAATCAGAGAGGACCTGGCTCCTAATCTCGGCTCTTCCATGTGTCCGCTGTGTGATCTTGGGAAAGGCTCACTTCACTTCTCTGAGCTCGAGTACCTCATTTGCCAAATGGGGAATAAGAGTGTGAGTCTCCATGTGGGACAGAAACTCTGTCCAACCTGATTCATTTGCATATACCCCGGGAGCTTAGATCAGTGCTTGTCCCTAGTAATACTACTATTATTATTCCCTGTTTTTTTAATCAAAGTTGCCTGGATCCTTGGTTTTCTTTCATACACACTGTGGGCAGAGATCCAACAGTCCATTATAATTGTAAACTCCTCTAGGCAAGGATTTCATTTTGCTCTCCCTCTCTCTTAGACTGTAAGCCTCAGGCATACCAGAGACTGTGTCCAACGTAGCTATCCATGTGCTTGGCATACTGTAGGAGCCAAAATGGGGATTCACCATCAGTTCTATCTCGTACTGAGACTGGGGGGACCTAAAAGGGACCTGATTATCTTGTATGTATCCCCAGGGTTTTAAGTATAAGTCTTGACACATATATGCACTTAACAAATACCACAGTTAGTTGTTATTATATTGTCTATATCATGATATTAATATATCTATTCATCATCAGCATCATCAATCGTAATTATTGAGCGCTTACTGTGTGCAGAGCACTGTACTAACGCTTGGGGAAGTACAATTGGCAACATATAGAGACAGTCCCCTACCCAAGCAGTGGGGCTCACAGTCTAAAACGGGGAGACAGAGAACAGAACCAAACATACAAACAAAATAAAATAAATAGAATAGATATGTACAAGTAAAATTAATAAATGGAGTATATAAATATGTACAAACATATATACATATATACAGGGTGCTGTTGGGGAGAGGGAAGGAGGTAAGATGGAGGGATGGAGAGGGGAGGGGGCACCGAGGGGGGAGAGGAAGGAAGGGGGCTCAGTCTGGGAAGGCCTCCTGGAGGAGGTGAGCTCTCAGTAGGGGCCTTGAAGGGGAGGAAGAGAAGATCTATTCTTATTATAGTGCTTATAAAATAATGCTAGGGTATCTTACTGAGTATGCAAATTTAAAGTAAGGGAAAAGGGGGCAGGGTTTGAGCATAGGGTGAGGGATAGAAATAAGTGAAACTGTCTGTAGACTGAGAGCTTCACTGGTGGGTAGGGGAAATCATCAACCAACTCTGTTGCATTTGTCCTACTCCCAAGCGCTGAGTACAGTGCTTTGCACACAGTAAGGCACTCAAATAAATACTATTGACTGATTAAAAGTGTGGGTAGGGAACCTGTCTAATCAACTCCATTGTATTCTCCCAGCCACTTAGTTCATGTGCTCTGCACACAGTAAGCACTCAGTAAATACCATTGATTTGACTAATTGTTTGAATATGGCAGGGAATTTCTCTGCCAACCATGTTGTATTGTACCCTTCCAAGTGCTTAGTACAGTGTTCTGCACTGTAAATGCTCAATTATTATCACTGATTTGATTAATGTTGTCTTCTGGTTTGAGATAGGTTTAAGGAGAAGAGAAAGAAGTCATAATCAGAGTTTTGGGCCTATGGGGAAGCATAATAATAATAACAACAATAATAACAATAAATAGCATTTGTTAAGAGGCTTAGTATGTGCAAAGCACTGTTCTAAGCGCTGGAGAGGTTACAAGGTTAGTCGGGTTGTCCCACGGTGGGGTTCACAGTCTTCATCCCCCATTTACAGAGAGAGGTAACTGAGGCCTAGAGAAGTTAAGGTGACTTAACCAAAGTCACACAGCTGACAGTTGGCGGTGACAGTATTTGAACCCACGACCTCTGACTTCAAGGTCCGTGCTTTTTCCATTGAGCCACGCTCCTTAGGAATCAGTAATGGCACATTATCTGCCTACAAAGAGCTTAGTACTCCGATCAATCAATCAATCATGATAGTTTATTGAGCACTGACTGGGTGCCTAAGCACTGTTCTCAGCACTTGGGGATAATACAATAGAACAAGCTGCCAGCCTTGTTCGCAGTCTCACAAAGCTTATAGTCGAAAGGGGGAGACAAACATTAATAAAAATAAAGGAAAGTGGAAGATAGACTTCGAAGTATTTACATCAGAGAAATCTATAGGAGGTGGCTGTGCAATTTGAGCAAAACAATATACATGCATATGAGAAGTATCAGTTTGTCCATGATGGGTAGAGAGTGGAGGTGGATGGGTTTTGTCTGCCTGAGAGTTTAACTGGGAAAGGCTCATTGAAGGAGGACGGGCTCTTGTGTGGGAATTGGGAACGAGGAAGGAATGTTGTCTGTCAGGAGGAGCAGCATGATGGAGTGGATAAAGCACGAGTCGGTGGAGTCAGAAGGTCATGGGTCTTAATTCCCGGCCTCTGCTACTGGTCTGCCGTGTGACCCTTGGGCAAGTCACTTCACTTCTCTGGACCTCAGTTACCTCATCTGGAAAATGGAAGTTGAGACTATGAGCCCCACGGGGGGACCAACCCGATTTGGCCTGTATCCCCCCCAGCGCTTAGCAGAGTGACTCACACATAGTAAGCGCTTAGCTCATTACCGTAATTATTATTTGAAGGGGTGGAAGTTATAAACTGAAAACAGACCGAGCGAGGGGAGAGTCATGGGAGTAATGAGAGTGAGGCAAAGCTAGAAGATTGCCAGGGATGAATTAACAGAATATGTTGTGGAATAGAAGGTGAGGCGAATAAATATGAAAGGTAAAGGAACTATTGACTTGGCATATAAGCATAGGAAAGGATTAGACTAGTTAATAATAATAGCAATAATAAAAATAATAGTATTTGTTAAGTATGTACTACGTGGTAAGCACTGTACTATAAGTGCTGGGGTAGATACAAGTTAATCAGGCCCCTCATGGACCGCACAGTCTAAATTGGAGGTAGAACAGGGACTTAATCCCAATTTTGCAAATGTGGGGAACTGAGGACCAGAGAAGTGAAGTGACTTGTCCAAGGTCATGTAGCAGGTAAATGGCAGAACAGGGATCAAAATCCTGATCCTCTTATTCCCAGGTCTGAGCTCTTTCCTTTAGGCTGAGCTGCTTGTCAAAAGATGTGGAATTATGTAACAGCAATCCTTGCAGATATTTGGAAATTAGAATAATAATAATGATATTGATAGCATTTGCTAAGCACTTACTATATGCAAAGCACTGTTCTAAGCGCTGGGGATGATACAAGGTGATCAGGTTGTCCCACGTGGGTCTCACAGTCTTAATTCCCATTTTAACAGTACGAGGTAAACTGAGGCACAGAGAAGTTAAGTGACTTGCCCAAAATAAAACAGCTGACAATTGGTGGAGCCGGGATTTGAACACATGCCCCACATGCCCCTAAGCCCGTCCTCTTTCCACTGAGTCACGCTACGTCCTCATGGAACAGACATCTGGGAGTCAGGAATGGTTTTCAGTGCTGGTCTGAATAGAGGCAGGTAAACTGAAGGAGATGAACACGGTGATCACTTGTAGCTTTCCTTGCTCTTAATACAGTGCTTGGTACGTAGGAAGAGCTTAACAAATACCATAAAAAACCCAAAATCTGAGATTTCCCCTCCAACCCAAAGATTTTCTCCTCTTCAGTGAACTGTTCTCTGGATTACTATTCTCGTCCCTATTTGAATCGCTTTTTTTTCAAACGTCTTAGGCAGTCAGTGTCAATTCCCAGGAAAATGGCCAGTGTCACTCTGAAGACAGAGCTCCTGCTGCTGGGATTTCTCGGAAGTTCGGGAGTTGCAGCTGGTCCACGCTGCGCTGTTCCTCCTGGTCTACCTGTCGGCCCTAACAGGAAATCTCCTCGTCGTCACCGTCACCATCCTCGACCTGCGCCTCCACACCCCCATGTACTTCCGTCCGCGACCTCTACCTCAACTCTGTCATCATCCCCAAGTCCGTCTACAACTCCCTGAGCAACAATAACTCCATCTCCTTCCTATGCTGCATTGCTCAGCTTTTTCTGTGGACGTTGTTTGCGGGCTATGAGGATTTCATCCTCGCGGCAATATCCTATGACCGGTACACCGCCATCTGGGTCCCCCTGCGCCACAACGTCATGATGATGACGATGATGATGATGATGGCATTTGTTAAGCGCTTATTATGTGCAAAGCACTGTTCTAAGCGCTGGGGTGGTTACAAGGTGATCAGGTTGTCCCCATGGGGGGATCACAGTCCCGTAAAATCCCCATTTTACAGATGAGATAACTGAGGCACAGAAAAGTAAAGTGACTTGCCCAAAGTCACACAGCTGACAACTGGCGGGGCCGGGATTTGAACCCATGACCTCTGACTCCAAAGCCCGGGCTCTTTCCACTGAGCCATGCTGCTTCCCCTAACGTCATCATGGACCGAGGGATCTGTGGGACGATGTCTGCCGCCTCATGGCTCAGCGGAGCACTGATTGGGGTGTTGTTTTCAGCTTCAACCTTCTCCATGTCCTTCTGCAGGTCCAACGGTGTCCCACAGTTCTTCTGTGACGTCCCGGTCTGCTGAAGATTCTCCTGCTCCGAGGAACACGTTGCCACGGACGTAAGCATGACCACAGGTGTAGCGTTAGCCGTCGTCTGCTTCATGCTCATCATTTACTCGGCTTCACAGACTCCGTCCTCTCCTGGTTCTCCTCTTATATCTCCAGTCGTTCTTTCTCAGTCTCTTTTGCAGGCTCCTCCTCCCCCTCCCGTCCTCTTACTATGGGGGTTCCCCAAGGTTCAGTGCTTGGTCCCCTTCTGTTCTCAATCTATATGCACTCCCTTGGTGACCTCATTCGCTCCCACGGCTTCAACTATCATCTATACGCTGATGACACCCAGATCTACATCTCTGCCCCTGCTCTCTCCCCCTCTCTCCAGGCTCGCATCTCCTCCTGCCTTCAGGACATCTCCATCTGGATGTCTGCCCGCCACCTAAAGCTCAACATGTCGAAGACTGAACTCCTTGTCTTCCCTCCCAAACCTTGTCCTCTCCCTGACTTTCCCATCTCTGTTTACGGCACTACCATCCTTCCCGTCTCACAAGCCCGCAACCTTGGTGTCATCCTCGACTCCGCTCTCTCATTCACCCCTCACATCCAAGCCATCACCAAAACCTGCCGGTCTCAGCTCCGCAACATTGCCAAGATCCGCCGTTTCCTCTCCATCCAAACTGCTACCCTGCTCATTCAAGCTCTCCATCACCTCGCCCCCTCCTACCTCACCTCCCTTCTCTCCTTCTACAGCCCAGCCCGCACCCCTCCGCTCCTCTGCCGCTAATCTCCTCAACGTACCTCGTTCTCGCCTGTCCGGCCATCGACCCCCGGCCCACGTCATCCCCCGGGCCTGGAATGCCCTCTCTCTACCAATCCGCCAAGCTAGCTCACTTCCTCCCTTCAAGGCCCTACTGAGAGCTCACCTCCTCCAGGAGGCCTTCCCAGACTGAGCCCCTTCCTTCCTCTCCCCCTCGTTCCCCTCTCCATCCCCCCATCTTACCTTCTTCCCTTCCCCACAGCACCTGTATATATGTATATATGTTTGTACATATTTATTACTCTATTTATTTATTTATTTATTTATTTATTTTACTTGTACATATCTATCCTATTTATTTTATTTTGTTAGTATGTTTGGTTTTGTTCTCTGTCTCCCCCTTTTAGCCTGTGAGTTGGGTAGGGACTGTCTCTATATGTTGCCAATTTGTACTTCCCAAGCGCTTAGTACATGCTCTGCACATAGTAAGCGCTCAATAAATACGATTGATGATGATGATGATTGACTCGTGCATCCGAATTTTCTGGGCCATGCTGAGGATGACGGCCACTGAGGGCCAGGACAAAGCCTTCTCCATCTGCCTGCCTCAACTCACCATCATTGTTGCTTCTTTCTCTGCCTGGACTTTCGCCTACCTCAAACCACCTTAGGACTCCCCCCTCAACGCTGGATCTGCTGGCGTCCGTGTTCTGCACTGTGGTGCCCCCAGCCCTCATTCCCCTCATCTACAGCCTGAAGAATAAAGATATGAAATCTGCCCTCGGGAGGTCTTAAAGGGTACACCCACCCAGCTCCCTCTCTGGCATAAAATGCCTGTTTCTCTGTGCCAATGATCCCAGCAGTTGTCAGAAGGATTTGTCCAGATTTACAGCCATCCTTTGGATCTAAAGAAAGAGTCCCGTGAGGGAATGTTTTCTTATGTGTGCTGCTGTGGCTGAGGAGGCCCTTCTTCATGTTCAGGATTTAGAGATCTTTCCTTGATCCCTGTTAGATTTGCATGGGAGAAATGCAAGGTAACCCTGTAGTTTGTAAGCTCCTAGTGGGCAGGGAGCATGTCGACCAGCTTTGTTGTATTGTACTCTCCCAAACACTTAGTACCATGCTCTGCACATAGTGAGCACTCAATAAATACCACTGATTGATCGATTGTTTTGAACAGGGCTCCACACAGAGTAAATGTTCAATAAATATAAATGCTATTGATGGATTATCTGATTGATTGATTGATTGATTGATTAATATCTGTATCCTTCTCTAGACTTGTTAGTACAATGTTCTAGACTTGCAAATTCATTGTGGGCAGGGAATGTTTCTGCCAACTCAGTTCATTCATTCATTCGTTCAGTCGTATTTATTGAGCGCTTACTGTGTGCAGAGTACTGTTCTAAGTGCTTCAGAAGTACATGTCGGCAACATATATAGACGGTCCCTACCTAACAATGGGCTCACATTTTAGAAGGGGGAGACAGAAAACAAAACAAAACATGTAGACAGGTGTCAAAATCGTCAGAGTAAATAGAATTAAAGCTATGTGCACATCATTAACAAAATAAATAGAATAGTAAATATGTACAAGTAAAATAAATAGAGTAATAAATCTGTACAAATATATACAAGTGCTGTGAGAAGGGGAAGGAGGTAGGGTGGGGGATGGGGAGGAGGAGAGGAAAAAGGGGGCTCAGTCTGTGATGACCTCCAGGAGGAGGTGAGCTCTCAGTAGGGATTTGAAGGGAGGAAGAGAGCTAGCTTGGTGGATGTGTGGAGGGAGAGCATTCCAGGTCAGAGGAAGGATGTGGGCCAGGGTTCGACGGCAGGGCAAGCGTGAACGAGGCACAGTGAGGAAGTTATCGGCAGAGGAGCCGAGGTTGAGGACTGGGCTGTAGAAGGAGAGAAGGGAGGTGAGGTAGGAGGGGGCGAGGTGATGGAGAGCCTTGAAGCCGAGAGTGAGGACTATTTGATTGATTCGTACGTTGACAGGCAGCCACTGGAGATTTTTGAGGAGGGGAGTAACATGGCCAGAGCCTTTCTGTACAAAGATAATCCGGGCAGCAGAGTGAAGTACAGACTGATGTAGGGGAGAGACAGAAGGATGGGAGATTAGAGAGAGGGGTTGATACAGTAATCCAGTCGGGTTAGGATGAGAAATTCAACCAGCAAGGTAGCAGTTTGGATGGAGAGGAAAGGGCGGATCTTGGTGATGTTGTGGAGCTGAGACCGGCAGGTTTTGGTGACGGACTGAATGTGTGGGGTGATCAATAGAGCAGAGTCGAGGATGACACCAAGGTTGCGGGCTTGTGAGATGAGAAGGATGGTAGTGCCATCTTTAGTGATGGGAAAGTCAGGGAGAGGGCAGGGTTTGGGAGGGAAGATAAGGAGTTCAGTTATACTGTATAGTTATACTCAGTTATAGCGTACTCCTCCAAGTGCCTAGTACAGTGCTCTGTACGTGGAAATTGCTCAATAATTACCATCGATTGAGTGATCGATTGAATAATGTCTCTATCCCCCTCTAGCCGGTAAGGTCACTGTGGACAGAAAACCTATCTACCCGTTCTATATTACTATACAATCCCAGGAACTTAGTACAGTGTTCTGCACGTGGTAATCGCTCAATAATAACCTTGGATTGATTCACTGATTATTTTATGAGCTGGGTGAGCCGGGACAGAGACAGGGGGTATAGAAGAGGGTATCAAGACCCAAGAGACACAGTTGCCTTTTTCCCAATTCCTGGAAGTCTGCTCCAAGCAACTCAAAATATTTCAACTGTATCAGATCAACAATTACCCTTCATCCGGTTGTATGCTTTTACACTCCCCATTCTTATGTATACATAGATTACCTATTGTACATTTGGTTAGTAATGGATCTACTTCATCCTGGCATTGGTACCCCTCCCTGTAAAATCCTTACGTTCTCTGATTTGAATCACTGGTGTCCACTCTCTTCACTAAATTGTGAACTCACCGAGGCCAGAATGTGCATGTTTTCCTTTTTTGGAATTTGTTAAGTGGTTAGTATGTGCCAGGCGTAGTACTAAGTGCTAGAGTAGATACAAGATAATCAGTCACCCAGTTGGTCAGTTGTATTTATTGAGTGCATATTGTGTGCAGAACACTGTACTAGGTGCTTAGGAGAGTACAATAATACAATATAAAAGACAGGTTCCCAGACCACAGTGAGCTTACAGAATAGCGGGGAAGACAGACGTTAATGTAAATGAATAATGGATATGGGTGTAAGTGCTATGCGGCTGGATGAAAGAAGGGAGCGAATCAGGATGACATAGAAGGTAGTGGGAGAAAAGGAAATCAGGGCTTATTCAGGGAATGCGTTTTGGAAGAGCTGTGCCTTCAACAAGGCTTTGAAAGTAGGGAGAGTGATCATCCATCGGATATGAAGATGAAGGGCACTCCAGCTCAGAGACAGGATGTGGGTGACAGGTCGGCAGTGAGATAGACTAAATCGCGGTACAGTGAGTAAGTTAGCACTCGAGTAGTGCGGTGTGCATGCTGGGTTGCAGCAGTGATGGTGAAATAGGAGGGTGCAAGGGCCAAGCTGAATGAGTGCTTTAAAATCAAAAATAAGGAGTTCTGCCTGATGTGGAAGTGGATTGAAAACCACTGGAGGTTCCTGAGGAGTGGGGAAACATGGCCTGAACGTTTTTATAGTAAAATGATCCGGGCAATAGAGAGAAGTCTGGATTGGGATGGAGAGAGACAGGAGAAAGGGAGTTCAGCAAGGAGGCTGATGCAATTATCGAGGTGGGAAAGGAAAAATGATTGGATTAATGTGGTAGCAGTTTGGAGGGAGAGGAAAGGAAATTGTTTTATGTCCTTCAATATTTAATTACTAAGTCAATCAAATTTAAGTACAATAGAAAGACAAGATATATTATTTGCAAATAAGGAGCTTACACTTAACCAATATTTTACAGGTGCTTGTGAACACCTGAGTTCTAAAGTGACAGGTAGGAAAAGTAAATTTGATTGGAAAATCCTCCTGGATGGGGGGGGGGGGTCTAAGAGGGCTGGAAAATGGGGAGAAATGAGGCTTGTCAGGCTTGTCCCTTATTGACACCCATGCCCATCATCCGGATCAGCTCTTCCGTACATTCAGCTCCCTTCTCAGGTCCCCGGTTCCTCCCCCTCCTGCTTCCCTCACCCACAACGATCTGGCCTCCTACTTCATTAATAAAATTAAATCCATCGGGTCTGACCTCCCCAAAGTCACTCCCCACCCTTCTCTAACCCCCGGCTCTCAACACTCTCCCATCCTTCCCAGCAGTATCCTCAGAGGAGCTTTCCTCCCTCCTCTCAAGTACTACTCCGGCCACCTGTGCTTCTGACCCCATTCCCTCTCATCTCATGAAATCTCTCGCTCCGTCCCTTCTCCCCTCCTTAACTTCCATCTTCAACCGCTCACTCTCCACTGGTTCCTTCCCCTCTGCCTTCAAACATGCCCATGTCTCTCCCATCCTAAAAAAAACCCTCTCTTGACCCCACCTCACCTTCTAGTTATCGCCCCATCTCCCTCCTACCATTCCTTTCCAAACTCCCTGAACGAACCGTCTACACGCGCTGCCTCGAATTCCTCAACACCAACTCTCTCCTCAATCCCTTCCAGTCTGGCTTCCGTCCCCTACATTCCACGGAAACTGCCCTCTCAAAGGTCCCCAATGACCTCCTGCTTGCCAAATCCAACGGCTCTTACTCTGTCCTAATCCTCCTCGACCTCTCAGCTGCCTTCGACACTGTGGACCACCCCCTTCTCCTCAACACGCTATCCAACCTTGGCTTCACTGACTCCGTCCTCTCCTGGCTCTCCTCTTATCTCTCCAGTAGTTCATTCTCAGTCTCTTTTGCAGGCTCCTCCTCCCCCTCCCATCCCCTTACTGTGGGAGTTCCTCAAGGTTCGGTTCTTGGTCCCCTTCTGTTCTCGATCTACACTCACTCCCTAGGTAATCTCATTCGCTCCCACGGCTTCAGTTATCATCTCTACGCTCAAGCGCTTAGTACAGTGCTCTGCACATAGTAAGCGCTCAATAAATACGATTGATGATGACACCCAAATCTACATCTCTGCCCCTGCTCTCTCTCCCTCCCTCCAGGCTGGCGTCTCCTCCTGCCTTCAGGACATCTCCATCTGGATGTCTGCCCACCATCTAAAACTCAACATGTCCAAGACTGAACTCCTTGTCTTCCCTCCCAAACCCTGCCCTCTCCCTGACTTTCCCATCACCGCTGACGGCACTACCATCCTTCTGGTCTCACAAGCCCACAACCTTGGTGCCATCCTCGACTCCGCTCTCTCGTTCACCCCTCACATCCAAGCCGTCACCAAATCCTGCCGGTCTCAGCTCCGCAACATTGCCAAGATCCGCCCTTAGCTCTCCATCCAAACCGCTACCCTGCTTGTTCAAGCTCTCATCCTATCCCGTCTGGACTACTGTATCAGCCTCCTGTCCGATCTCTCATCCTTTTGTCTCTCCCCACTTCAATCAATACTTCACGCCGCTGCCCGGATTGTCTTAGTCCAGAAGGGCTCTGAGCATGTTACTCCCCTCCTCAAAAATCTCCAGTGGCTACCAATCAACCTACACATCAGGCAGAAACTCCTCACCCTCGGCTTCAAGGCTATCCACCACCTGGCCTCCTCCTACCTCACCTCCCTTCTCTCTTTCTACAGCCCAGCCCGCACCCTCCGCTCCTCTGCCGCTAATCTCCTCACGGTGCCTCGTTCTCGCCTGTCCCGCCGTCGACCCCCGGCCCACGTCATCCCCCGAGCCTGGAATGCCCTCCCTCCCCACATCCTCTAAGCTAGCTCTCTTCCTCCCTTCAAGGCCCTACTGAGAGCTCGCCTCCTCCAGGAGGCCTTCCCAGACTGAGCCCCCTCCTTCCTCTCCCCCTCCTTCCCCTCTCTATCCCCTTCGCCTTACCTCCTTCCCTTCCCCACAACACCTGTATATATGTATATATGTTTGTACATATTTATTACTCTATTTATTTATTTTACTTGTACATATCTTCTATTTATTTTATTTTGTTAATATGTTTGGTTTTGTTCTCTGTCTCCCCCTTCTAGTCTGCGAGCCCACTGTTGGGTAGGGACCGTCTCTACATGTTGCCAACTTGTACTTCCCAAGCGCTTAGTACAGTGCTTTGCATATAGATAGCGCTCAATAAATACGATTGATTGATTGATTGATTGTCGTATTGAAGGAGGGAGCGCGCACAAGGAAGGAGGAATGGTACAATCCAAGGGTTGTAGGCAGGGAAGTTCAGAATGAGACATGGTAAGAAAGTCTGGGGAGATTGGACAGTGTGAGCTGGGGTATAGTGGGAAGAGAGAATGGGTAGGTAAGAGAGAGAGAGAGACAGAGAGAGAGAGAGAGAGAGAGAGAGAGAGAGAGAGAGAGAGAGAGAGAGAGCTGATTTAGGATGGTCCACGGTCTTGGCCTGACATATCCCCAATCTCCAGAGTTGAAACAGAGACCAATTATTAATTACGAGAACGGAATGATGACGAGTCCATTGATGTTGTTCTAGGAAGGAGTCCAAGAGTGGGAACCACGTGGGATTGGGCAATTATTTAGGTTGTAAGGGTTGAGACCACAGGGAGCCCACGATCAAGGCCTTCTGAGATTCTCGGACAGTAAACTGCCTCAGCCAAGCTCCGGTCCCGTCCTCCCATGTGGAATCCCCCAGGAAATAACTCAGTCGTCTTCCTGTCCTCCTATGGGGAATCCTCCAGGAAATAACTCGGCCGTCGTCTGAGGGGATGGCACAGACATCCGGAGAACCGAGAGGGTGAGGGAGGATCCTGACAGCATCCTCCCCTCAGCCAGACCTTTCTCTCACCTCCACCAACGTCCAGGATCGACGACGTGGAGTGAGCTTCTCTCTCAGCAGAGGTCGATGGCCCCCAGCCCAGGACAGGCCCAGTGATTCTGGAGAGGAGCAGGGGAAGGTGAAGGACAGGGAAGGAGAATTTCAATATAAGCCCAGGATATACCAGGAATTTTCCTTTTCTTTCTTAATAATAATAATTGTGGTATTTCTTAAGTGCTTACCATGTGCCAATACTCAGTGCTGGAGTAGATATGATATAATCAGGTGGGACACTGTCCCTGTCCCGCTTGGGACTCACCATATTAAACCCCATTTTACAGATGAGGAAACCGAGGAACAGAAAAGTTAAGTGACTTGTCCGAGGTCCCCCAGCAGGTAAGTGGCAAAGTCCGGATTAATAACAAGGTTCCCTAGACTCCCAGTACCATTCTCTTTCAGGTAGCCTGTGATGCTTCTCCAAATATGTAGAATTATGTGACCACAATCCTTGCAGGTGTTTGCAAATGGAATAGATTTCTAGAAGTCAGGATTGCTTTCTTTGCTGTCCTGAACCAAGGCAGGTTGTTTGGAGGAGATGAACAACCTGATTAATAATAATAATAATAATGGAATTTATGAAGCGCTTAATATATGCAAAACAATGTTCTAAACGCTAGGGACCTTACTTGGTGATCAGGTTGTCCCACGGGGGCCTCAGTCTTCTTCCTCATTTTACAGGTGAGGTAATGGAGGCACAGAGAAGTTAAGTGACTTACCCAAAGTCACACAGCTGACAATTGTCAGAAACGGGATTTGAACCCATGACCTCTGACTCCAAAGCCCGTCTCTTTCCACCGAGCCACGCCCCATCTCATTAGTATTTAGTACACTGCCTGGAACTTAGTGTAAAAAATTACCATAAACCCCCCCGAGATTCCCTCCAACCCAAAGATTTTCTCCTCTCCTGTGCACTCTTCTATGGAATATTTTTCTCACCTGTAATTTTTCTAAATGTCCCTAGGCAGTCAACGTCAATTCCCAGAAAATGACCGATGTCACCGTGAAGACACAATTTCTCCTGCTGGGATTTTCAGAGGTCCGGAAGCTACAGCTGGTCCAGGCCGCGCTGTTCCTTCTGCCATACATGGCTGCTCTGATGGGGAATCTCCTCAGCATCGCTGTCAGCACCCTCGCTCCAGAACACCATGTACTTCTTCGTCAGAAACCCCTGTCCTCGACGTCTGCCTCATCTCCGTCATCGTTCCCCAGTCCATCCACAACTCCCTGACCGACCGTCGATCCATTTCCTTCCTGGGCTGTGCTGCCAACGTCTTCTCGGTGGTTCTGAATGGCGGTTCATAGATGTTCATCATCATGGCGATGTCATACAATGGCTAAGTCGCAATCTGACATCCCCTTGGTTATGAGGTCGTCATGATCCAAGGGGCCTGTGGGAAGATGGGGGCTGCTTCCTGGGTCACCGGGAGTCTATTTGGAGTCTTGGTTACTGCTTCGACCTTCTCCCTGTTCTTCTGCTGCTCCCACGTCGTCCCCCAGATTTTCAGTGATGTCCCTCCTCTGCTAAAGATCTCCTGCTCTGAGAAGCACATCGCCATTGACGCGACTGTAATTTGGGGGCAGCCTTAGCTGTCGTTTGCTTCATGTCCATCGTTGTCTCATATGTTTCAGTTGTCTCAACTTCCGGTTCCTCCTGAGGATGCCGGCAATGGAGGGCCGGGTCAAAGCCTTCTCCACCTGCCTGCCTCCCCTCGTCATCGTCATTGTTTTCCTCTCTGCGGGTGTATTTGTCTACAACAAGCCGCCCTCAGACTCCTCCTAGATAGTGGACTTGCTGGTGTCTGTGTTCTTCACGGTACTACCCCCGGACCAGAACCCCCTCATCTACAGCCTGAGGAACTGGGACATGAAGGCCTCCATGGGCAGGATCCTAAAAGTGTCATTCACTTAGCCTCTGTCCTGGGACAAAATGTCCCCTTCCTTGTGAAAATAATCTGACACCACCACTTAACCAAGGAATTGTTCTTGGACCTAGCCAGATACTTAGATGTCCTATTGGGTTCACAGAAAACTCTGGCCGTTGATGAATTGTCAGTCTGGGAGGGAAGCAGCTAAGACTAAAGTACGACTAACAGTCCATTTTTAGGGAGGCATCATGGCTTAAAGGAAGGGGAGTCCCTGCGGACTGTAAGCTCACTGTGGACAGGTAATATGTTTAACAACTGAGCGCAATTGAGCGCTTACTGTGTGCAGAGCACTCTACTAGGCGCTTGGAAATTACAATTCAGCAATAAAGAGAGACAATCCCTGCCCACAGTTTAGAAGGGGAGAGACAGGCAACAAAACCAGTAAATAGGTATCAATAGAAATAAATAGAATTATAGATATATACACAAAAAACAAGTAAACAGGCATTAAGATAAATAAATAGAATTATAGATATGCACATTTCTACATAAGTGCTGGGGGGAGAGCAAAGGAAGAGGGATGGGGCAATGTGGAGGGGACGGGGAGCTGAGGAAAAGGGGAGCTTAATCTGGGAGGAAAAGTGGGACTTGTAATAGCAATACTTGTGGTATTTGTTAAGTGCTTACTATTTGCTAAGCACTGCAATAAACACTGGGATGGATACAAGATAATCAGATCCCACACAGGGCTCACAGTAGGAGCGAGAACAGGAATCGAATCCCCATTTTTACAGAAGAGGGAACTGGTGCACAGAGAAGTAAAGTGACTTGTCCAAGGTCACACGACAGGCACATAATAGAGCCCAAATATTACTAGGCTGTGAGCACTAAACGGTGAGCAAGATACCAGCAGTGGAAAATAGGAAGGCAACGGGGAATAAATAGGTTTTCTTGAGGGGCAGCACTGCCCAATGAATAGAGCACGAGCAGAAGAGTCGGAAAGACCTGGGTTCTAATCCTGACTCTGCCATTTGTCTTCTGTGAGACCTTGAGGAAGTCACTTCACTTCTCTGTGCCTCAGTTACCACATCTGTAAAATGGGGATTAAGACTGTGAGCCCAATGTGGGACAGGGACTGTGTATAACCCAATTTGCTTGTATCCACCCCAGCACTAATACAGTGCTTGGTACATAATAAGTACTTAAGAAATGCTACAATTACTATTATGATTACAAGGGACTAAAGAGTGTGAACTGGGATGTAGCTGTAGAACAGAGGCATATAAAAGTGAAGTATATTACCCAAGGTCACACAGTAGACAAGTGGAGGAGATGAAATTAATGATAATAACAACAATAATAATGGCATTTGTTAAGCACTTACTATGTGAAAAGCACTGTTCTAAGCGCTGGGGAGGATATAAGGTGATCAGATTGTCCCACGTGGCGCTCACAGTCTTCATCCCCATTTTACAGATGAGGTAACCGAGGCACAGATAATTTAAGTGACTTGCCCAAAGTCACACAGCTGACAATTGGCAGAGCCCGTATTTGAACTATGACGTCTGACTCCCAAGCCCGTGCTCTTTCCATTGAGCCACGCTGCTTCTCTATATGATGATGGTATGTGTTAAGTGCTTACTATGTGCCAAACACTGTTCTAAGCACTGAGGTAGATACAAGTTAATCAGGTTGTTCCACGTGGGGTTTACAGTCTTAATCCCCATTTTACAGATGAGGTAACTGAGGCCCAGAGAAATTAAGAGACTTGCCCAAAGTCACCCGGATGATAAGTGGCAGAGGCAGGATTAGAATCCAAGTCCTCTGACTCCCAAGCCCATGTTCTACCTGCAAAGCCATGTTCCTTTGACTTTGAGAGCTCACTCCCAGCTCATTGAACTGCTGCATTGGATTCTCCCAAGCATTTAGTACAGAGCTCTGCACATAAAAAGCATATAAAGAGGGAGGGAAGACTTCAATTTAGATACACTGATGTTGTGGGAGAAAGAATAGGACTAAGTCAATCAATTCATTCATTCATTCATTCAATCGTATTTATTGAGCGCTTACTGTGTGCAGAGCACTGTACTAAGCGCTTGGGAAGTACAAGTTGGCAACATATAGAGACGGTCCCTACCGAACAGCGGGCTCACTGTCTAGAAGGGGGAGGAAGACACCAAAATAAAACACATTAACAAAATGAAAATAAATACAATAGTAAATATGTACAAGTAAAATAAATAGAGTAATTAATATGTACAAACATATATACATATATGCAGGTGCTGTGGAGAGGGGAAGGAGGTAAGGAAGAGGAATGGGGAGGGGGAAGAGTGGGAGAGGAAGGAGGGTTCTCAGTCTGGGAAGGCCTCCTGGAGGAGGTGAGCTCTCAGTAGGGCTAGCCTGGCGGATGGATTTGCGGAAGGAGGGCATTCCAGGTCAGGGGGAGAAGGTGGGCCAGGGGTCGACGGCGGGACAGGCCAGAACGAGGCACAGTGAGGAGGTTAGTGGCAGAGGAACGGAGGGTGTGGGCTGGGCTGTAGAAGGAGAGAAGGGAGGTGAGGTAGGAGGGGGCGAGGTGATGGAGAGCCTTGAAGCTGAGAGTGAAGAGTTTTTGCCTGATGTCTAGGTTGATTGGTAGCCACTGGAGATTTTTGAGGAGGGGAGTAACATGCCCAGAGCGTTTCTGCACAAAGATGATCCGGGCAGCAGCGTGAAGTATAGATTGAAGTGGGGAAAGACAGGAGGATGGGAGATCAGAGAGGAGGCTGATGCAGTCATCCAGTCGGGATAGGATGAGAGATTGATCGAGCAGGGTACCGGTTTGGATGGAGAGGAAAGGGCGGATCTTGGCCATGTTGTGGAGGTGAGACAGGCAGGTTTTGGTGACGGATTGGATGTGAGGGGTGAACGAGAGAGCGGAGTCGAGGATGACACCAAGGTTGCGGGCTTGTGAGACGGGAAGGATGGTAGTGCTGTCAATAGTGATGGGAAAGTCAGGGAGAGGGCAGGGTCTGGGAGGGAATATTCTGTTCCTTGAGGACCTATAAAGGACACGTGATCACTGCCCCGAAGGAGCTTCCATTCTATTGGAACCACCAAGGTTCGAACTGTATAGAAGTAGGGTGCTATTGGGAAGAACGCAGGCCTGGGAGTCAGAGGACCTGGGTTCTAATCCCAACTCTACCACCTGTCGGATATATAGCCATGGGAAAGTGACAATTTCTCTAAGCCTCAGTTTTCTCAATAGTAGAATGAGGATTCGATTCCTGTTTTCCCTCCTACTTTGCCTGTGACTTCTTTGTGAGAAACGGATTGTGTTCTACCACATTATCCTTAATCTCTCCCAGCATTTAATACTGTGCATGGAACATTGTAAGCACTTAATAAATACCAAGAGTATTATTTTTGCTAGAGAAGACTGAAACTAAAATGAATAGGGCATAGGAGATGTCAGAGAACATAAGGATATGAACATGACTGTTGTGAAATTTTTTCGGTGATTTTAGAGTAAAACAAGAAGTGACTTTATACGTAAATTCATCCATTTTGTGCAGAGAGAATGAACCTGGTAGACAGACGGACCTGGATTCTAATCCTATATCCGCCCCTTCTCCCCTGTATTACCTAGGGCCAGTAACTTACCTTCCCTGTGCCTCATTTACTACATCTGTAAATTGGGGATTATGACTGAAAGCACAATATGAGGCATGGACTGTGTCCAACCTGATTAGCTTTTATTCATCCCAGTGTTTAGTACAGTACCTGACATATAATAAGCACAAAACGATACCATAAAACAAACAACAAAAAACCCTACATATACATCAAACTGATTCTATTTACTTACATTTCTGCATTCACACCTGCATACTCACAAAAACAAGCATAACTCATCATTCATCTAATCCTTTCCTAATGCATCGCTCAGCCTATGTCTTCTCCTTTCGTCAACCTGTGTCTTTTCACAAGCAAAAAACCTCACAATTGGCTTGAAGTCTTGCCACCCTCTGACTGCACTTCACCTCCTTTGCATCGTTCATTCATTCAGTCGTATTGATTGAGCGCTTACTGTGTGCAGAGCACTGTACTAAGCGTTTGACTCAACTCGTCTTCTCAGCTCTCAAAGCAACTTTCTAGTTGTTACGATCGACTCACCCATTTCATTCATTCATTCAATCATATTTATTGAGCACTTACTGTGTGCAGAGCACTGCAGAGCACCATTTCCATCCTAGTCTGGAACTCCCTCCATTATCTATTCAAAATCAGAGAGAGCATAGGTCTCCTCGAATTCTGAGCACTGCTAAAATCCCCCCTTCCTCCAACCAGCTTCCCCGATTCATTTCCCAGCCCTCTAAACCCACTTCACCTAACTGAAGCGCAAATCAACTCATTTCTATCCTCATTTAGTGCAAAAGGTATGGGCCCAGGAGTTCTCTTCCTGACTGTGAGCTCCTTGAGGGCAGCAAACACATCAACCAGCTCTGTTCTATTGTACTCTCCCAAGCATAACTTAGTGGAAGTCAGAGGACTTTGGTTCAAATCCTGTCTCTGTCCCTTTGCTGCTGTGGGACCTTGGGCATGTCGCTTCACTTCTCTTGTCCTCAATTTCCTCATCTGTAAAATGGCACGCAATAATTGCATATTCATCTTTTCATTCTTTTTTTCCTTCTAGAAGGGGCAGTGATTCTGTCTCTTATGGCATTATAAAGTGGGTAGAGCACGAGCCTGGGAGTCAGGAGTCAGGAAGACCTGGGTTCTAATACCGTCTCCACCTCATGTATGCTGTGTGACCCTGGGCAAATCATTTAACTACTCTGAGCCTCAGTTATCCCATCTGTAAAATGAGGTGTAAGAAAGTGAGCCTCATGTGGAACAAGGACTGTATTCAACCGGCTTAAATTGTGTCTACCCAAGTGCTGGTGACAGTGCTTGGGACATATTAAGAGCTTAGCAAGTACTACTATCATTAGTATTACTCTCCAAGTGCTTAGTAGTACCTCCGGGGGCCTCTCAGGGAAACTTTGTGGCTGGGTGTCGGGGTGTGTGGGGAGCAGTATCCCTCCAACCTCTCCCAGAGCCAGAGCAGGACCTGTGGGTGACTCTGGCCCGAGGAACCCAGAGGATCCGGGTCATAGTGGGTGGGGACGGTTAGGGCCTCTCAGTTCCCTGTCCTGCATTTTACAGAGGAGGAAACCGAGACCCAGAGAGGCTAAATTGCTTGCTCACAGCCACCCCGTAGAACTGTGGCAGACCTGGGACTCAGACCCAGGTCTTCTGGCACCCAGTCCCACTCCCTTTCCAACGTACCACGCGACTCCCCAGGCTGCCCTGGGGCCTTCCTGTCCATAGAGCCTCCTTCCTTGGGTGGAGGATGGGGGCTTCAGAGAGGTGGGGCCGGTCTTCTGCCTGTCTCCAATAGACTGTCCTCTTTGTCAGGGCACTGCCTGATAGGCAGGCTCACAACATCCCGTGAGGCGGGGATGATCGTGCAATCTCGGACACTGGGCCTCAACGGCCTCCTAACCTCCCCTCTCCACTCCCTTTACCGCCGGGCAGAACTCCTGCCGGCCCTGGCGCTGGTGAATGGGGCAGCGAGAACGGGAAAGTGGAGGAGCTGTGGAAGAACGGGCATGTCGAGAAGGAGGAGGGGAATGGGCAGCCGGGCGACGAGCAGGATGTCATCGACATCCAGGGAACAGGCTTCACCGCCAAGATTTTCGCGCCAGGGACGGAGCCATTTTCTCTACAGGTGTGGAGAGGCGACGGGAGGAGGAGGGCGGCTGATCTGTTGGGGAGAGGAGAGCCAAGGTGGAGTGAGGGGCGGCAGCTGCAGACCGAGAGGACATCCCTGGGCTGGGCGCCAGCCATCGCACCACTGCTGAGCAGAGCCCTTCGGCTGAGTCAACCCAGCCTGCCCGTGCCTGTGGAGTGACTTCCTGTGGTGAGGACCGGGCTTAGTCGCCGAGGGTGATGGCGGCCCGGGGGCAAGTTCTAGCTAGACCCCCTGCCCCAGGCCAACCCAGCCCCTCCTCTCATAGGCGAGGACAAGCTGCTCCTGCTCCTCCTCCTTCCGTCCCCGTGGAGGAGAGACATTGGGATCGGAGGCTCCGGGGCCGGCTGGGAGCGGACAGAGGGGACACCCAGGCTGGACCCTGATTGTTGGCCATGTCGGCTGCAGGTCTCTCCGCAGGAGATGGAGCAGGAGATCCACCAGGTGATCCATGGACCGTGAAGGCACCTGTTGCCGCCCCTGCGTCTCCCTGCAGCTGGACTGCAACATCCTAGACAACTTTGCTGAGCTCAAGGCAATCGAGGGGTGCAGGAGGGGGCCTCGTTTCGAGTAGTGGAAGGCAAGCCCTCCCCCTCATCCCATCCTGTCCGGGCCCGAATCATAGGGTGGCCGGCCTGGCTTCCCGCCGCGGGGGTGGGAGAAGGGCATGGGACCCCGTTCATCCTGGGGCCTTGCAGGTCTGCATCTCTGGCCGGTGGGGGGAGATTCTGGGATTGATTCCTCTTTGCCATGTCCCCAGCCTCCCCCCGCCCCGACCATCAGCCCACTTTTGGCTCTCCCCCTCGAGGTCCTCGAGACCCTGGTCCACGTGCGCCACATCCAGAGCCTGCTGAAGAGACTGGATCCGTCCGATGCCTTCAAGGGCCTGGACTGCAGCTCGCTGTCCTTCCTGAGAGTCTTCACAGACGGCGACCTTGGCGGTAGGAGCCGGGGGGGGCGGCAGCGGGGCCTTCTGGGAGTGGGAGAGGTAGGGCTTCCCATGCCTGCTCTGGCCCCGAGTGGGCGGCGGCAGGGCGCTGATGGCGGCCTCCACCGCAACAGACAGCGGCAAGTGGAAGGAGAAGGCCGGGGAGCTGGAGCAGATCGACTGCACGACCCCCGAGCACATCCTGCCCAGGATCAAGGAGCGGCCGCTGGGCGCCTTGCAGCTGCAAAACCGCGACTGGAATGTGGGGCGGCCGCAGAGGCCGGGTTCGGCACCGGAGGGGAAATGGCACAGACCCCTGGTGGGCAACAGCCTCAGCCGGCCTCCCTTGATGCCTAAGCCCCCCCGCCTCCCCAACCCCTTCAGTGCCTCAAGATGCTCACCGTGAGCTGCTGGAAACCAACCCCCGGCAACTGCACGGGGACCTGATCTATCTGTACGTGGTCACGGCCGAGGACTGCCATATCAACATCACCGCCTCCACCCGCTGCTTCTATCTAAACCAGCTAGTGCGGGGTCTCCTCGGACGGGCTCTGGGCTCATGACATGGGGGCAGGATGGGTCGGAGGGGAGGTGAACGCGCCATGTGCCCCTGCAGTTCCAGGGAGTACAGCTTCAACCAAAAGCATGCCAGTCCCCGCTTCCTCAGTCACTCCTTGTTGGAGCTCCTCAACCAGATCAGCCCGGCCTTCAGAAAACTTTTTGCCGCGTTTCCCAAGAAAACGTACGGCGGGGAGCCTCCCCCATTCTGCCCCTGGGTGCAGGGTGACAACGGCCATGGCCTCCCAGCAGCCCCCGCTTGAAGGGATTTGCCCCCAAGTGGTCAGGCGCGGCCCAGGGTCCAGTCCCTGGGGAGGGGAAAGGGCATAGCATCGGCACTCCGTCCGTTCTCTCCGAACTGAGTGGGGAAGCGGTGGACACTGGGGCTACTGAACAGCTGGAGAAAATGAGCCCAAGAGCTGGGCTGGGCTGGGGGGATGCTGGGAGCCCCCGGGCTCGGTGAAGGACTGGGATAGTCAGGAGCGTCCTCGTGCCCTGGGGCTGATGGCTGTGCCCCCTCCCCCACAACTCTGACTGCAGGGTACAGCGCCACCCCTTCAACAAAATCGCCATCCCATTCCCGGTATTCAACTGGACGGCGCCCCAGGCCCAGTACTCCATGGACTGCGTGCGGGATGAGGACACTTACACCTTGAGGCTGGGCTACGAGGAGCACATCCCTGTTCAGGTGCCTGCCTGCCCATCCTCCTCGCCCCTTACCCCGTGGGGACAGCACCCAGGCATTCCCAAGGCCCGTCCACCCTCCCTGGCATGTCACTGCTGCTCCAGGTTAAAGGGGGCAGGGCACGGGCACAACCCTGTCCGTGGAAGTGGCTGTGGGGGTTTGGGTTAAGCACTGTATGCCCTCCCTATCTCCCTGGAGTGAAGCCCTGGCAGAGTCGTGGCATCGCCCCACTGAAAACCTAGCGAGGCAAAGGTGGGGTGCATGCCGTACCCTGCAGAGTGATGGCACCCTGACCCTTGCCCTCCCACCTTCCCTCCCCCACCCACCAGGCGCAGGATTGGAACTAGACGCTGCGGAGAGCGCTTGAACTGCCTCTGAGGAACCTGCCCGAGCGGCTGCTGAAGAACCGAGCCATCTTCAAGGTACGGGGTGACTAGGGGCTGGTTCTGTGTGGGTGGAGTTTGGGGGTGGGCAGCTGTCCCCAGCCTCCCCCCACACCGACTCTCGGCACCTGAGCCCACAGCCTGACCAGCAGCATCCATCCCGGGGACCACTTCATTCAATCGTATTTATTGAGCGCTTACTGTGTGCAGAGCACTGCACTAAGCGCTTAAGCTACTAAACTACTTCCCTGAGCCGAGCCCCTGTCCGCCCCAGATACACAGTGGTCTAACAGCGTCAGCCACCCGGGGGGCCATGGTCGGTGATCGACGGCAATGTGATGGCCATCCACCCCAGCGAGGAGACCAAGCTGCAGATGTTCATCTGGAACAACATCTTCTTCCGCCTGGGCTTCGATGGTCGCAACAACTACTAGGACTTCAGGGGCGACCCGACCACCTATGCCGCCCCCAGCCACGACCTGAGCAGCATGAGTACCTACAACGCCGTGGACGTGGAGGGCCTGTACACGCTGGGCACCGTGGTGGTGGACTACTGCGGCTACCTAGTGCACACAATAAGCGCTCAATAAATATGATTCAAGATTAATTGATTGATAGTAAATTATACTGTGTCAACCTAGCCCAGTAGGCTGGAAAATTATTGAGGGCAGGGATTACAACCTTTTCCACTATTTGTCTTCTCCCAACATTTGGGTACAACTCTTAGAGGAAGGAATTGCTGACAGTCCCAGTGATGGTCCAGATCTGGTCATGCTCTCTCAGCCCTGCTTGTCATTTAGTCACTGCACGGGATTATGGGACCCACTGAAGGCCAGATTCATTGTCTACAGTGCTGACACTGTGCTGGAGCACCGTAGCCCAGCGAGTGGTTGACATAGGAGGTTGGCATAGGTTTGAAGATGAAGGAGAGGTGGATGATTGTTGGGGGTTACTGAACTGCAAAACACCGCCCCTCCTGCTATGATCCCTAACCCGTTGGAAGCCGCTGCCCTGGTCCGAACCCCAACTTAGACACCAGACTGGCTCCATCACTTCCATCCTCATCCTCGTGCTCCAGACCTCTCCATCCCACTCACCCCCGGTCACTCTCACCGAGGCAGAGTGGGGCTGGGGGTTGCTGACCTCTGCAGGGCTGGGCTGATCCCCTTTTTCCCTTCAGACTCCTGGGTTTGGTCAGCCAGAAAGGAAGAAAGACGAGCTCTCGATAGCACTCCTCTCTCCCTCAGACCCTGTGAAGCTCTCCAGACGGCCCACATCCCTGTAGATAAAGCAGGAGCTGCTCTGAGTGGGATCCATGGAGGATGCCTCGGGGCCCAGGCCACGTGGACTTGACAAGCCAAGCGCTCTCTGTTCACGTGGTTTCTGAGGCTCCTGGAAGATAAAGGCGCGTCCCTGCAGCAACAGGGATGCAGCCCTCGGGGTTCCCGTGTAAACAGTGGCATCTGCATCCCAGTGTCCCAACGGTTCTTGTTTTCAGCGACAGTTTAGCCACTGTGAATGGTTTCATCTTTGTCTAATTCATAACCTGAGACACTCGATCTGTCAGTCAATCATCCAACTGTAACTTTTTCTTACAGCCTTTGTGAAGCGCTTACTATATATCGGGCACTATACTAAGTGCTGGAGTAGTTACAAGCTAAACAGATTGGAAAGAGTCCATGTCCCCCGTGGGGATCACACCTTAATCCCCATTGTATAGATGAGGGAACTGAGGCACCGAGAAGTTAAGGGACCCTGCCCAAGGTCACACAACATACATTTGGTGGAACCGGGATGAAAACCCATGTCCTTTTGAATCCCCGGTCCCTGCTCTACTCTCTAGGCAACGCTGTGTCTTCTGACTTGTCCTGATTGAAAATACTCTGAAGCTCTGTTCATACTGACTATATAAATTGTACTCTTGAATCAAGCGTTCATCCACTTTCTCAACTTTCCCTTCTCTCCTTCCTCCTCTATGTAATTTATTCTGTGTCTATCTTCCCCATTAGATCATAATCTCCTAGAGAGCAGGAACAATGCAATTTTATCTCTTTTCAACTCTCCTGAGAGCTTACTACAGTGTTTTGCACACAGGATGTGGTCAATAAATGCCATTGGTAATAATAATAGCAATAATTATGGTCTTTGTTAAGCACTTACTATGTGTCGTAGGACATGGCCTTGAGAACCAACAGCTCTGAGCAGGCAAACCAGACCACGGAGAAGAGTTGGGCAGCACAGCCCAGGAGGTTGATTTCTCTATGGTCAGTCAGAGAGTTTTGGACGGATTTAGGGACGGTGACGGAGATGTAGCAGAGGCCGAGAACTGACAGGTTCCTGAGGAAGAAGTACATGGGGGTGTGGAGGCGCCGGTCAAGGGCGGTGACAGCGACGATGAGGAGATTCCCCGTTAGGGCCGCCAGGTAGACCAGGAGGAACAGCGCCGCCTGGACTAGCTCCAACTCCCGGACCAACGAGAATCCCAGCAGGAGGAATTCCCTCACAGTGGAGATGGTGGTCATTGGTAGGTGATGATGACTTCCTGCGCAGGGCAAAGATCTTGATGAGGTGAACAAATCAACAGGAGTTTTGCCAGTGAGTCTATGGAGGAGCAATGTATGGTATGTTGGAAGAGTGGTATCAATTACAAAATGACCCAGACACTTGGTAAAAGACTTCTACGTAATTAGGACAGAGTTCCAAAGGAGGACTGACACCTAAATTCTCCAAGTGAGGGCAACAAGATGACAAAATTGTAAGAGGGGAAATCGATCACAATAATAGGTGCAGTAATAGCAGCAAACGCCCTTGTAGAATTTGTAGTATCAATCAATCAAGCAATTAAGAAATAGTATTTTTGCACATTTACTGTATGCACAGCACTGTACTAAATATTTGGGGGAATACATGTTCCCTCCCCACAACAACCTTACACTTTAAAGGAGGATAAAGACGTTAATGTAAAATAAATTACGGATATGTACAGAGACTGTAAGCTCGTTGTGGGAAGAGAGTGTGACTATAGAAGCAGGGGATTCCGTTCCCGAGAGGCCCTCCCGCCATCACAGAGCGTGGCTCTAGTACTTCCGGTAGGATCCTCTCCGCAGAACGCCGTCATTGGCGCCCACGACTCCGTTCACGAGAGTCCCTCCCAGCATTACACCGCACGGCCTTGCTGCTCCCGGAAGGATCAGAGGATCCCTCTCAGCAGAGTGCCACCATAGAAGCCCGGGACTCCGTCCCTAGAGGCCCGTCCACCCGCCCGCCATCACACCGCGTGGCCCGGCTGCTCCCGGTAGGATCCTACCCACCGGACGCCTTCGCAAGGGCCGGCACTCCCCCACTCTCCCTCCCTTTCTCCCTCCATCCATCCGCCCGTCCGTCCGTTCGCCCGTCCATCCATCTCCGAGCAGCCCGCTATCGGGCGCTTATGCACCGCGTCCGGGCTCCTGGCCGTCCCCCACCCGGGCATCTGCATCCCTGCCCGACCACACCGAGGGTCCTGGGCTGGGCCCCCACCCCCCATCATCGCTACACTCACCCCTCGAAGCCACCTCCACTCTGTCCAAGTAGCCAACTGGGATCATGGGACATTGTGTCGCCCTGCTTGTTCATAGCTCATTGTATCCCCTTGCTTGTCAGTGGATCCTTGTGTCCCCCTGCTTCCATTCCCCACACACTGCTTAAGCGACCATCTTTGAGGAGCCCCCCAGTCCTCCCTTCCCGATCCGGACCTGACTGATTTTCCCCGTCCCCCGGGAAAAAGGCCCTTGTTATCACCAAATTACTTTAACGACAACTTCATTCGCACCTAGTCAGCCCTCCCATGCTATTTGGCTGTTCACTCCTCTCCCCAGACATCTCCAATCCCTGACCCCCCTTAACAGTTTCGCCATACTACAGAACTGCCATCCATACGACTCCATCCTCCTCCACCTCCGAGACAGGTTTGCCAAGAGCCCCGAACTCTGTTTGCCATTAACCCCTTTGACCTGATTTGACTGACCTATGGACAATTCATCCTTCTGCTTTGAGCATCATCTGCCAATCTTATGGTCGCTTCTGCATGCTAATTGTTAACCGCTCTCTGTGATGTCATCGTCTGCTTATTTTATTATTCCTATCGAATGTTAATTGCTAACGTCTCTCGCTGATGTCATCACCTGCTTATTTTACTTCCATCGCATGTTAATTGTTAACTGCTGTCGGCGATGTCATCATCTGCTTATTTTTTGCCATCACATAGTAGTTGTTATCTGCTCTCTGTGATATCATCATCTGCCTATTTTATTATTGCCATAGCATGTTAATTGTTAACTACCCTCTGGGATATCATCACCTACTTATATCATTGCTACTGTGTTATTACTTCTGCATTTCAATTGTAAACCTCCCGCTGTGCTGTCATTTACCTTGCTAACCTCACCATGAACTATCAGTTCCCCTGCTCCCAACTGCCATTCCCATTCCTCACCTTCCCCTTCCCCTCTCCCACCCAGCTTTTTCCCTCCCTTTTCCCACACCACCAACCCTCCCCCTCATCCCCTACCCAGGATCCCTCTGTACAAGCGCCAACCCTCAACTCCCCCCTCCCAACCCCCTCCCTCCCCTCCTCCCAGCCCCCACCCCAACCCAGTTCTCCTTTCTCATCGCCATCCCTCTTCCGACTCTCCCCGCCAGGGCCCCCGCCAACTCAGCACAATCCAAACTCTCCCCAGCCCTTGAACCCTTCCCCTTCCTCCCTTCCCTCCACAGCTGCTGCCAAGTATGGCCTCTGAAACCCCCGCTCCATTATAGGTAAGCTCCCTTTCATCCTGGATTTATTCCTTCCCAGCTCTCTACTCCTCCTCGCCCTATCTGAAACATGGCTGTCTTCGGGCGACACGGTCTCCTCTGCTGCTCTCTCCAGTGGAGGACTCCTTTTCTCCCACTCCCCCGGACTCACCAGAAAAGGAGGACGTGTCGGTTTCCTTCTCGCCCCCCAATGGCGCTTTCGCACTACCCCTCTTCCCGCTTCCCTTTCCTTCCCTTCCTTTGAACCCCATATTATTCGCCTCTTCCACCCCCTCCAGATTCTTGTAGCCATCATCTACCGCCCCCGCGGCCCCACCTCCAAAATCTTTAACGAATTTGACCCCTTCCTCGCCTTCCTTCTCTACTTTTCCATGCCCACTCTGATGCTCGGAGATTTCAACATCCACATGGATATACCTGGTGACTCCTCTGCCGCCAACCTTCTATCTCTCCTTGACGCTGCCAACCACCTGCTCCACCCCACCTCGCCCACTCACCAACTTGGTCACACGCTCGACCTCATCATCCCCTACCGCTGCACTATCTCCACCCTCACCAACTCTGAAATCCCTCTCTCTGATCATAAGCTTCTCACCTGCCTCATCACTCACGCTCCTCTCCCCGTAAATCTATATTACTACCTCACAGAGACCTCCGCTCTCTCGACCACATCCATCTTTTTGAGCCCCTCACACCCTACCTCGCCTCCCTTTCCTCTCTACCCAATCTTGATGATCAGATTACTGCTCTCAACTCTACCGTCTCTACTCAGCTCGATTCCCTCGCTTCCCTTTCCCTTCGCCGCTCTCGTACCACTAACCCACAGCCCTGGATCACTGCCACTGTCCGCCTCCTTCGCTCTTATGCTCGAGCTGCTGAACGCTGCTAGCGAAAGTTTAAACACCAAGCCAACCTCGTTCACTTCACGTTTATCCTTTTCTGCCTTAACTCTGCCCTCTCCTCTGCCAGACAAAACTATTTCTCCTCCCTTATTGACACCCAAGCCCATCATCCCCGTGAGTTCTTCCGTAAATTTAACTACCTTCTCAGGCCCCCTGTTCCTCCCCCTACTCCTTCCCTCACCCCTAAAGATCTGACTTCCTACTTCATTAGTAAAATTAACTCCATCAGGTCTGAGCTCCCCAAAGTCACTCCTCCCCCTTCTCCAACGCCCTAGCTCTCAACCCTCTCCGCTACTCTCCCATCCTTTCCGGCAGTATCCTCAGATAAGATCTCCTCCCTCCTTTCAAGTGCTACACTGGCCACCGGTGCTTCTGACCCCATTCCCTCTCATCTTATGAAATCTCTCGCCCATTCCCTCCTCCCCTCCTTTACTTAGATTTTCAACCCCTCACTCTCCACTGGTTCTTTCCCCTCTGCCTTCAAACATAGCCACGTGTCCCACAAAATAAAAAAACCCTCTATTGACCCCACCTCCCCTTCTAGTTATCGCCCTATCTCCCTCCTACCATTCCTTTCCAAACTCCTTGAGCCTGTCGTCTACACCCGCTGCCTCGATTTCCTCATCGCCAGCTCTCTCTTCAACCCACTCCAATCTGGCTTCCGTCCCCTACATTCCACCGAAACTGCCCTCTCAAAGGTCACCAATGACCTTCTGCTTGCAATATCCAACGTCCCCCACTCTATCCTAATCCTCCTCGACCTCTCAGGTGCCTTCGACACTGTGGACCACCCCCTTCTCCTCAACACGCTATTCAACCTTGGCTTCACAGACTCTGTCCTCTCCTGGTTCTCCTCTTACTTCTACAGCCGTTCATTCTCGGTCCCTTTTGCGGGCTCCTCATCTCCCTCCCATCCCCTTACTGTAGGGGTTTTTCAAGAGTCAGTTCTTGGTCCCCTTCTATTCTCTTTCTACACTCACTCCCTTGGTGAATTCATTCGTTCCAGCGGCTTCCACTATCATCTGTACGCCGATGACACCCAATTCTACATCTCTGCCCCTGCTCTCTCTCCTTCCCTTCAGGCTCGGGTCTCCTCCTGCCTTCAAGACATCTCCATCTGGATGTCTGCCCGCAATTTAAAACTCAGTATGTCCAAGACTGAACTCCTTATCTTCCCTCCCAAAGCCTGCCCTCTCCCTGACTTTCCCATCACTGTTGACGGCACTACCATCCTTCCCGTCTCACAAGCCCGCAACCTTGGTGTCATCCTCGACTAGCTCTCTCGTTCACCCCTCACATCCAATCCGTCACCAAAACCTGCCGGTCTCACCTCCGCAACATCGCCAAGATCCGCCCTTTCCTCTCCATCCAAACCACTACACTGCTGGTTCAATCTCTCATCCTATCCCGACTGGATTACTGCATCAGCCTCCACTCCGATCTCCCATCCTGCTGTCTCTCCCCAGTTCAATCTATACTTCACGCTGCTGCCCGGATCATCTCTGTGCAGAAACGCTCTGGGCATGTTACTCCCCTCCTCAAAAATCTCCGGTGGCTACCGATTAACCTACGCATCAGACAAAAACCCCTCACTCTAAGCTTCAAGGGTCGCCATCACTTCGCCTCCTCCTACCTCACCTCCCTTCTTTCTTTCTACAGCCCAGCCCGCACACTCCACTCCTCTGCCGCTAACCTCCTCACTGTACCTCGTTCTCGCCTGTCCCGCCTTCGACCCCCCGCCCCCCCCCGTCCTCCCACTGGCCTGGAACGCCCTCCCTCCACACATCCGCGAAGCTAGCTCTCTTCCTCCCTTCAAAGCCCTACTGAGAGCTCACCTCCTCCAAGAGGCCTTCCCAGACTGAGCCCCCTCCTTCCTCCCCCCTCCCCATCGACCCGTCCTACCTCCTTCCCCTCCCGACAGCAGCTGAATATATGTTTGTACAGATTTATTACGCTATTTATTTTACTTGTACATATTTACTATTCTATTTATTTTATTTTGTTAATATGTTTTGTTTTGGTGTTTGTCTCCCCCTTCTAGACTGTGAGTCCGCTGTTGGGTAGGGACCGTCTAAATATGTTGCCAACTTGTACTTCCCAAGCGCTTAGTACAGTGCTCTGCACATAGTAAACGCTCAATAATTACGATTCAATGAATGAATGAATGAATGAATATTATTATAGTGTACTCTTCCAAGCATTAGTACAGTGCTTTACACACAGAGCTCTGCTCTGAGATCAATAAACATTCATTCATTCAATCGTATTTGTTGAGCACTTACTTTGCGCAGAACACTGTACTAAGCTGATTGACTGGTAATAGTAATAAAGGTGTTTATCGATCCCCCCAGTGGACACAAATGTCAAAAATATACCAATCCTGCAAGGCACACTGAAGCACACAAATTCATTCTCACGCCCCAAATTTCATCTAAACATAAGTGCATCCAAACACATAATCATCATCAATCGTATTTATTGAGCGCTTACTATGTGCAGAGCACTGTACTAAGCGCTTGGGAAGTACAAATTGGCAACATATAGAGACAGTCCCTACCCAACAGTGGTCTCACAGTCTAAAAGGGGGAGACAGAGAACAAAACCAAACATACTAACAAAATAAAATAAATAGAATATATATGTACAAATAAAATAAATAAATAAATAAATAAATAGAGTAAAAATATGTACAAACATATATACATATATACAGGTGCTGTGGGGAAGGGAAGGAGGTAAGATGGGGGGATGGAGAGGGGGACGAGGGGGAGTGGAAGGAAGGGGCTCAGTCTGGGAAGGCCTCCTGGAGGAGGTGAGCTCTCAGCAGGGCCTTGAAGAGAGGAAGAGAGCTAGCTTGGCGGATGGGCAGAGGGAGGGCATTCCAGGCCTGGGGGATGACGTGGGCCGGGGGTCGACGGCGGGACAGGCGAGAACGCGGCACGGTGAGGAGATTAGCAGCAGAGGAGCGGAGGGTGCGGACTGGGCTGTAGAAGGAGAGAAGGGAAGTGAGGTAGGAGGGGGCCAGGTGATGGAGAGCCTTGAAGCCGAGGGTGAGGAGTTTTTGCCTGATGTGTAGGTTGATTGGTAGCCACTGGAGATTTTTGAGGAGGGGAGTAACATGCCCAAAGCATGGGCATGTTCTTTTGGCTTGCTGATGCTGGGATCAAAATATCTGGTCTCTTTATCCGAGCGGGACTTAATTGGAGTGGAGGCCAGGCAGCATTCCTGGGAATCTATGGAAAATCTATGTTGGAACCAGGTGATTCCTTTTTCCAGATTGCACCTATCCTCCGATCTCTCTGAATAACCCAAAATGGGCAGACGACTGGAAAAGTGAACCCTAATACCATTTGGCAGTTCACCAACAGAGGAGATTTTTCTTTCATGTTGAGTAGAACACTCAGCATGATGGACGGTTGCATATAAAAGAGGCCATAGAGAGCGACTAGGGCCACCACCGTATTGGCGCTCTGACTTCGGGCATCTCCTCGGGGGAACATCCGGGGCCGTGGAGGTGACGGACCCGCCAGTGGTTGTCTGTAAAGGACAAACACCAAGTAGCAGCTAGGATTAGAACTAAGGTCCTGCTGAGTCCCAGATCCGGGTTCTATCCACTCGGCCATGGTAAGAGCACGGGTTTGGGAGTCAGAGGATTTGGGGTTTAATCTGCTGTGTGCCCTTGGACAAGTTTCTTAACTTTTCTGGGCCTCAGCTGCCTCATCTGCCAAATGGGGATGAAGACTGCGAGCCCCACGTGGAACAATCGGGGCGGGGTGGGGGGGTGGGGATTTTAGCAGTGCTCAGAATTCGGGAACAACTGTGCCGTCTCTGATTTTGAGTGGATAAGAGAGGAAGTAACAACTAGAAAGTTACTTTGAGAGCTGAGAAGACAAGTTGAACGACGGACAGGAGGTGAAGTGCAGTCATAGGGCAGTAAACCTTCCAGCCGATTGTGAGTTTTTGTTGCTTGTGAAAAGATACAACTTGTCCTGAGGGAAGGTTGAGGAGAAGAGAAGAGAAGAGAAGAGAAGAGAAGTGATGCTTTAGGAAAGAACTATAATGAATGATGAGGTATTCTTGTGTTTGTGTGAGTCCAAGTGTGAATGCAGATACTGAGCAAATGGATCAGTTTGATATATATGTGGGTTTTATTTTTGTTATTTGTTTTATGATATCGTTATCAATCAGTCAATCAATCAATCGCATTTATTGAACGCTTACTGTGTGCAGAGCACTGTACTAAACACTTGGGAAGTACAAGTTGGCAACAAATAGAGACAGTCCCAACCCAACAGTGGGCTCACAGTCTAGAAGGGGGGACAGAGAACAAAACAAAACATATTAACAAAATAAAATAAATAGACTAGATATGTGCAAGTAAAATAAATAGAGTAATAAATACGTACAAACATATATACATATATACAGGTGCTGTGGGGAAGGAAAGGAGGTAAGGCGTGGAGTGGATGGGGGACGAGGGGGAGAGAAAGAGGAGGCTCAGTCTGGGAAGGCCTCCTGGAGGAGGTGAGCTCTCAGTAGGGCCTTGAATGGAGGAAGAGAGCTAGCTTGGCGGATGTTGGTAGGGAGGGCATTCCAGGCCAGGGGGATGATGTGGGCCGGGGGTCGACGGCGGGACAGGTGAGAACGAGGCACATTGAGGGGATTAGCGGCAGAGGAGTGGATGGTGCGGGCTGGGCTGTAGAAGGAGAGAAGGGAGGTGAGGTAGGAGGGGGCGAGGTGATTGGGAGCCTTGAAGCTGAGGGTGAGGAGTTTCTGCCTGATGCGCAGGTTGATTGGTAGCCACTGGAGATTTTTGAGGAGGGGAGTAACATGCGCAGAGCATTTCTGGACAAAGATAATCCGGGCAGCGGCGTGAAGTATGGATTGAAGTGGGGAGAGACAAGAGGATGGGAGATCGGAGAGGAGGCTGATACAGTAGTCCAGACGGGATAGGATGAGAGCTTGAACGAGCAGGGTAGCGGTTTGGATGGAGAGGAAAGGGCGGATCTTGGCAATGTTGCGGAGCTGAGACTGGCAGCTTTTGGTGATGGCTTGGATGTGAGGGGTGAACGAGAGAGCGGAGTCGAGTTATGTGCTTACTATATGCTAGGTACTGTACTAAGCACTGGGATAGATACAAGCTAATCAGGTTGGACACAGTCTATGCCCTACATGGTGTTTTCAGTTATAATCCCCAATTTACAGATGAGGTAACCGAGGCACAGAGAAGGTAAATTAATGGCCCTAGGTCATACAGTGGACAAGGAGCGGAGACAGGATTAGAATTCAGGTCCTTTTGTCTACCAGTCTCATTCTCTCTCCACTAGATTGATGAATGTATGTATAAAGGCACTTCTTGTTTGACTCTAAAACCATCCAAAAAATTTTACAACAGTCATATTAATATCTTTATGTTCTCTGACTTCTATTAGCTATTCATTTCAGTTTCAGTCTCCTCAACCAAAAATAATACTCTTGATATTTATTAAATGCTTAATACGTTTCAATCACAGTATTAAGTGCTGGGGAAGATTCAGGACAATCTGGTAGAACACAGTCCGTGTCCCACGAAGGATTCACAGAATAAGTAGGAGGGAAAACTGGTAACGAATCCTCATTTTACTATTGAGAAAACTGAGGTGTAGAAAAATTGTCACTCCCCTGGCTATGCAGCCGACAAGTGGTAGAGTTGGAATTAGCAGCCAGGTCTTCTGACTCCCAGGCCTGAGGTCTTCCCAATAACACCCTGCTTCTACACAGGTCAAAGCTTGGTGCTTCCAATAGAATGTACGCTCCTTGGGTGCAGTGATCACTTGTACTACTACCGTGCCCTCCTTAGGTACTCAATAAATAGAATTGATTGACTTATTCCTTCATCCCCAATATCAATGTCTCTAAATCGAAGTCTTCCTTCCCTCTTCCTGTGTAGGGAGTCGACATCATTTCCCAGAAATATTCAATGTCTCCAAGGTGAACTCAAATATCATTTTGAATTCAAAAACTGTCTCCTCTCCATTCAGAACCACTAGCATGTGTTCTGTCAATTCCTTCAGTCATCTCATCAATTGATTCCAAAATTTGCTAATCGCATACAGAAAGTCGATGCTGCCTCCCAGAAGTGCCTAACGTCTCCACTGTGAGGGAATTCCTGCTGCTGGGTTTCTCGGAGGTCCGGGACCCGCAGCTGGTCCACGGCACGCTGCTCCTACCTGGCGGCCCTAACGGGTAATATCATCGTCGCCGTCACCTCCCTTGACTGGTGCCTCCACACCCCCATGTACCCCCATCAGGAACCTATCCGTTCTCGCCCGCTGCTACATCTCCGTCACCGACCCCAAACCTGTTATCATCTCACTGACTGATCGTAGAACCATCTCCCACCTGGGCTGTGTGTCCAAGGACTTTTGGGTGGCTCTGTTTGCTGCTTCAGAGCTGTTCGTCCTCACGGTGATGTCCTACAATCGCTACACCGCCATCTGCCACCCCCTGAGCTACGAACTCATCATGAACAACACGGCCTGTGGAAAGATGTTGGACGCCTCCGGGCTTAGCGGGGTGCTGTTTGGCGTCCTGTATTCAGCTTCAACTTTCTCCCTGAGATTCTGTGGGTCCCACATCGTGCAGCAGCTTTTCTGTGACGTCCTCTGGCCCTTACTGAAGATCTCCTGCTTTGAGAACCACGTCGCCATTGATGTGAACATCACCGGTGGGGTATCTTTAGGTTTCGTTTGCTTCATCTCCATCATTGTCTCCTATGTCGCACGTTCCAGGCCGTTCTGAGGATGCCGGCCTCCGCGAGCAGGGCCAAATCCTTCTCCACCTGCCAGCCCGACTTCACCGTCTTTACTGCCTTCCTCTCTACGGCAGTCATCTTCTACCTCAAGCACGTGTCAGACTTCCCCTCTACTTGCTGGTGTCCGTGTTCTACACCGTGGTGCCGCCACTCTGAACCCACTCATCTACAGCCTGAGAATCCGGGACTGAAGGCCGCCCTCCTCTAAGGGACAAAATGTCTCTTTCCTTTTGCTGACTATGTCACTCTTTATCAGGGTTCTGACCGTGGAGGTATCAATATAAAGAGCTGTCCAAAGAGAAAGTCCAGAGTTTGAGGATTTGTCAATGTCTGGGACAAAGGTTGATAAGACGTGTGTTACTGTAAGCCCGGTGTGGGCAGGGATTGTCTCTCTTTATTCTGAATGGTACTTTCCAAGTGGTTAGTATAGTGCTCTGCATACAGTAAACACTCAATAAATATGTCGAATGAATGAATGAAAGGCTGAAAATTGATTGTTTGGGCGGCATCATGACTTAGTGGAATGAACATGTGGCTGGGAGTCATGAGATTTGAAAGGTCTGCACGGTTCTGCCACCTGCCCGCTGTATGACCTTGGTCCAGCCATGTACCCTCTTTAGGTCTCTGTAAAATCGGGATTCAATATGGGCTCTCTCTTTCTCTTAAAATCTGAGCCCCTGTGGGTCAGAAAACGTGTCCGATCTGATTAGTTTGTTTCTACTCCAGGACTTGGCAGTCTTTTGCAAGTCAATTCTTAATAAAGTCAATAATGATAATGTTGACAGTACTACTGATAATAACAATAATTCTTTGAATTTTAAGATCACTCTTGGTGGTTTTGAAAATCAGAAAATCTGAGGGTGACAAGGGAGAAGGGACACAATCATAGAAACTGTCCCCAACATCTGACTGCCTGTTTACATGTTTTGATGCCTGTCTCCCCTTCCCAGACTGTGAGCCCGTTGTGGGCAGGGATTATCTCTACTTGTTGCTAAATTGTACTTTCCAAGAGCTTAGTACAGTGCTCTGCACACAGTAGGCGTGGAAGTTGTGGGATGACGTAGGGGCTTTGAAGATTGGGAAAGCTGTGCTCTGGAAGGGGGAAGGAAGAAATGTGGGCTGACAGGTAATGTCTCTATCTCTTTATTTATGTCTCTTTAATGTTTATTTAACATCACTAAGATATTTTGAAAGGCTACAGGGCCATTCAGAGGAGAGAATGCAGTGAGCTCCTCACTCCAGTTTGGTACAGTTGCTCAGCTCTGAGATAGAAGAGGATGGACCCTAGGCTACAACCTATTCCTTCTGAAAGCAGGGGTTTTCCCTTCGTGTACAGCCACCCAGTATCAATGATTCCATCCCATCACCCCGTTCCCAGAGCTTCTCAGCCCCTCCCAAACTGAGACCCCATTCCCTCTCATCTCATGAAATCTCAAGCTCCATCCCTTCTCCCCTCCTTAACTTCCATCTTCAACCGCTCACTCTCCACTGGTTCCTTCCCCTCTGCCTTCACACATGCCCATGTCTCTCCCATCCTAAAAAAACCCTCTCTTTACCCCACCTCACCTTCTAGTTATCGCCCCATATCCTTCCTACCATTCCTTTCCAAACTCCTTGAACGAGTTGTCTACACGCGCTGCCTCGAATTCCTCAACACCAACTCTCTCCTCGACCCCCTCTAGTCTGGCTTCCGTCCCCTACATTCCACGGAAACTGCCCTCTCAAAAGTCACCAATGACCTCCTGCTTGCCATATCCAACGGCTCATACTCCATCCTAGTCCTCCTCGACCTCTCAGCTGCCTTTGACACTATGGACCACCCCCTTCTTCTCAACACGCTATCCGACCTTGGCTTCACAGACCCCGCCCTCTCCTGGTTCTCGTCTTATCTTTCCGGTCGTTCATTCTCAGTCTCTTTTGCAGGTTCCTCCTCCCCTTACTGTGGGGGTTCCCCAAGGTTCAGTGCTTGGTCCCCTTCTGTTCTCTATCTACACGCAATCCCTTGGTGACCTCATTCGCTTGCACGGCTTCAACTATCATCTCTACGCTGATGACACCCAGATCTACATCTCTGCCCCTGCTCTCTCCCCCTCTCTCCAGGCTCGCATCTCCTCCTGCCTTCAGGACATCTCCATCTGGATGTCTGCCCGCCACCTAAAACTCAACATGTCCAAGACTGAACTCCTTGTCTTCCCTCCCAAACCCCGCCCTCTCCCTGACTTTTCCATCTCTGTTGAAGGCACTACCATCCTTCCCGTCTCACAAGCCCGCAAACCTGGTGTCATCCTCGACTCCGCTCTCTCATTCACCCCTCATATCCAAGCCGTCACCAAAACCTGCCGGTCTCAGCTCCGCAACATTGCCAAGATCCGTCCTTTCCTCTCCGTCCATACCGCTACCCTGCTCGTTCAAGCTCTCATCCTATCCCGTCTGGACTACTGCATCAGCCTTCTCTCTGATCTCCCATCCTCGTATCTCTCCCCACTTCAATCCATACTTCATGCTGCTGCCCGGATTGTCTTGGTCCAGAAACGCTCTGGGCATGTTACTCCCCTCCTCAAAAATCTCCAGTGGCTACCAATCAATCTGCGCATCAGGCAGAAACTCCTCACCCTGGGTTTCAAGGCTCTCCATTACCTCGCCCCCTCGTACCTCACCTCCCTTCTCTCCTTCTACAGCCCTCCCCTCACGCTCCGCTCCTCTGTCGCTAATCTCCTCACCATACCTCGTTCTCGCCTGTCCCGCCATCGACCCCCGGCCCACGTCATCCCCCAGGCCTGGAATGCCCTCCCTCTGCCCATCTTCCAAGCCAGCTGTCTTCCTCCCTTCAAGGCCCTACAGAGAGCTCACCTCCTCCAGGAGGCCTTCCCAGACTGAGCCCCTTCCTTCCTCTCCCTCTCGTCCCCCTCTCCATCCCCCCATCTTATATCCTTCCCTTCCCCACAGCACCTGTATATATGTATATATGTTTGTACGTATTTATTACTCTATTTAGTTATTTAATTATTTTATTTGTACATATCTATTCTATTTATTTTATTTTGTTAGTACGTTTGGTTTTGTTCTCTGTCTCCCCCTTTTATACTGTGAGCCCACTGTTGGGTAGGGACTGTCTCTATATGTTGCCAACCTGTACTTCCCAAGCGCTTAGTACAGTGCTCTGCACACAGTAAGCACTCAATAAATACAATTGATTGATTGATAGTATAACAACAACAAAAATAATTGCATTTGTTAAGTGCTCACTATGGGTCAAGCACTGTTCTAAGCGCGGGGGTAGATACAACGTAATTAGGGTGTCCTACCTGGGGTTCACAATCTTATTCCCCGTTTTCTAGATGAGGTAACTGAGGCCCAGAGAAGTTAGGTGGCTTGCCCAAGGTCACACACCAGACAAGTGGCAGAGCCGGGATTAGAACCCACGTCCTGTGACTCCCAAGCCCGAACTCTTGCCACTGAGCTATGCTGTTTCTCACGCTGCTTCTCTGAGTTGATCTCCTCAGGAGTCTGGGGGAGGGTTTTAGGATAGATTTAGCGTCATTTCTAGTTCTTTCTAGATTTCCAATCAGAAGACGTCAGAAAATACAACTGATTAAATGGCCGATTGATTGTTCGAGGTCGTGAACAAGATGAAACTCAGAGAAGCAGCGTGGCCTCGTCGACAGGGCAAATCTCTTCACTTCTCTGGGTTTCAGTTTCCTCATCTGTAAAGTGGGGATTGAGAATGTGAGTCCCATGTGGGACCGGGACTATGTCTAACCTGTTGAGCTTGTATCGAATCCCAGCATTTAGTTCAGTGCCTGGCACATGGTAGGCGCTTAAGATGTTCCATTGAAGAAAAAAAATAAAGAAGCTGAAGCGCCTACCCGTTGACCCAGATGGTCACTACCAGAGGGAACCGTTAAGATGCTGTTGCCACGGGAACCCTGCAGATAAGTGCCGTCACCGGGTCCTCATCTCTGTGGGGACTCAAAGGCTGGGGACGGACCGCCATGATCCCGTCCTCCGGGGTCCCCCCTCAGCGGCTTGAAGGCTTTCTTCCCTATGACTGCACTTCACCTCGTCTCCATCGTTCAACTCGTCTTCTCAGCTCTCAAAGCAACTTTCTAGTTGTTACTCACGATCTACTCTCCTGCTTCCAGCCTAGCCCGGAACTCCCTCTCTTATCCACTCAAAATCAGAGAGAACACAGTTCTTCCCGAATTCTGAGCACTGCCAAAATCCCCCCTCCTCCAACCAGCTTCCCCAATTCATTTCCCAACATTCTACACCGACTTCACCTACCTCAAGCGTGAATCAACTCATTTCTAGCCTCATTTAGTGCAAAAGGCATGGGACCAGGAGTTCTCTTCCTCACTGTGAGCTCCTTGAGTGCGGCATATACATCTACCAGCTCTGTTCTACTGTACTCTCCCAAGCATAGCTTAGTGGGAGTCAGAGGACATTGGTTCTCATCATGCCTCTGTCTCTTTGCTGCTGTCGGACCTTGGGCAAGTCGTTTGACTTCTCTGGGCCTCAGTTTCCTCATCTGTAAAATGAGGGTAAAGACTGTGAGCCCCATGTGGAACAAGGACTGTGCTTAACTTGTATCTACCCCAGCGCTTAGGACAGTGCTTGGGACATAGTAAGAGTTTAACAAGTACTACTATTATTATTACTCTCCAAGGGTTTAGTGCACACAGTAAGCTCTCGAAAATACTCTGAAATCACCAACTCTGAAATCCCTCTCTCTGATCATAATCTTTTCACCTGACTCTTCACTCACACTCCTTTCCCCTGTAAATCCATATTACTCCATCACAGAGACCTCCGCTCTCTTGACCCCATCTATCTTTCTGAGCACCTCACTCCCCACCTCGCCTCTCTCTCCTCTCTACCCAATATTGATGATAAGATTACTGCTCTCAGCTCTACCCTTTCTACTCAGCTAGACTCACTCGCTCCCTTTTCCCTTCGCCTCTCTCGTACCACTAACCCACAGCCATGGACCACTGCCACTGTCCGCCACCTTCGCTCTTATGTTCGAGCTGCCAAACGCTGCTGGCGAAGGGCTAAACACCATGCCAACCTCGTTTACTTCAAGTTTACCCTTTCCTGCCTTAACTCTCTCTGACTTTCCCATCACTGTTGACGGCACTACCATCCTTCCCGTCTCACAAGCCCGCAATCTTGGTGTCATCCTCGACTCCGTTCTCTCGTTCACCCCTCACATCCAAGCCGTCACCAAAACCTGCCGGTCTCAGCTCCGCAACGTTGCAAAGATCCGCCCCTTCCTCTCCATCCAAACCGCTACCCTGCTCGTTCAAGTTCTCATCCTCCCGTCTGTACTACTGTATCAGCCTTCTCTCCGATTTCCCATCCTCTTGTCTCTCCCCACTTCAATCCATACTTCACGCCGCTGCCCGGATTGTCTTTGTCCAGAAACGCTCTGGGCATGTTACCCCCCACTCCTCAAAAATCTCCAGTGGCTACCAATCAACCTGCGCGTCAGGGAGAAACTCCTCACCCTCGGCTTCAAGGCTCTCCATGACCTCGCCCCCTCCGACCTCACCTCCCGTTTCTCCTTCTACAGCCCAGCCCGCACCCTCCGCTCCTCTGCCGATAATCTCCTCACCGTGCCTCGTTCTCGCCTGTCCCGCCGTCGACCCCCGGCCCACGTCATCCCCCTGGCCTGGAATGCCCTCCCTCCCAAAATCCGCCAAGCTAGCTCTCTTACTCTATTCAAGGCCCTACTGAGAGCTCACCGCCTCCAGGGGGCCTTCCCAGATTGAGCCCCCTCCTTCCTCTCCCCCCTCCCCCTCTCCCCCCCACCGCCTTACCTCCTTCCCTTCCCCACAGCACCTGTATATATGTATATATATTTGTACGTATTTATTACTCTATTTTTTTATTTTACTTGTACATATCTATTCTATTTACTTTATTTTGTTAATATGTTTTGTTTTGTTCTCTGTCTCCCCCTTCTAGACTGTAAGCCCACTGTTGGGTGGGGACAGTCTCTATATGTTGCCAACTTGTACTTCCCAAGCGCTTAGTACAGTGCTCTGCACACAGTAAACTCTCAATAAATACGATTGATTGATTGATTGATTGAAAATACGGTTCAAGACTAATTGATTGATAGTAAATTATTCTGTGTCAATGTAGCCCAGCAAGCTAGAAAGCCCGTAAGGGCAGGGATTCCAACCTTTCCCGCTATTTGTTTTCTCCCAGCATTTGGGAAAAATCACTTACAGCGAGGAATTGCTGATAGTGCCAGTGGCGGTCCAAAGCTGGTCACAGTCTCTGAGCTCTGCCCTTCATTTAGCCTCTGCAAGGGATTCTGGGACCCAAGGAAGGCCAAATTGACTTCCACAGTGCTGGAGCAACGTAGCCTGGCGGGTAGTTGGCGTGGTAGCGTGGTTTGAGGAGGACGACGGAGACATGTGAGATGGTTGAGGGTTACTGAGCTGGAAAACACCTCCCCTCCTGTTAGCACCCCTACCCCACTGGGAGAGGCACTCATTGTCTGAACCCCAATTTAGGCCCCAGATTGGCTCCATCTCTTCAATCCTCATCTTGGTCCCCCTGTTTCTCCAACCCACTTACCCCCGTTCACTCTCACCAGGGCAGCGTGAAGCTGGGGGTCGCTGACCTCTGCAGAGCTGGGCTTGTCACCTCTTTCACCTCAGACTCTTGGGTTCAGTCAGCCAGGTCCCTCTCTGCTCTCCCTCAGACCTCGAGACGCTCTCCAGACGGCCTCTGTCCCTGTAGATAAAGCTGCTCAGGAGCTGCTCTGAAGGAATCGCTAGAGGATGGCTTGGGGCCCTGCAGAGGGGCCCGGTCGCCGCAGCATCAACCATGGTGCCGGCCCTCGGGATTCCTGTGGAAAAAGTGGCATCTGCATCCCAGCGTCCCAACGCTTCCTGTTTTCAACGACAGTCTTTGGCCACTGTGAATGGCTTCACCTTTGTCTAATTCACAATCTGAGACACTCAATCTGTCAGTCAATCAACCAATTTAAACTTTTTCTTGTGGTCTTTGTGAAGCGCTTACTGTATGTCAGGCACTATTCTAAGTGCCGAAGTTTGTACAAGCTAATCAGCTTGGACAGATTCCATGTTCCCCGTGGGGTTCACATCTCAATTCCCATTTCACAGATGAGGGAACTGAAGCACAGAGAGCTGAAGCAAACTTGCCTAAGATCACACAGCAGACATGTGGTGGAACCGAAATCAGAATCCATGTCCATCTCAGGCCCTTGCTCTACCCACTAGGCAAGGCTGCTTCTTCTGACTTGTCCTGATTGCAAATCCACTGAAGCTCTGTTCATACTGACTAAAGAAACTATACACTTAAATCAAGCGTTCTTCCAATTTCTCATCTTTCCCTTCTCTCCTTCCTCCTCTAGGTAATTTATTCTGTGTATCACTCTCCCCCATTAGACCATAATCTCCTGGAGAGCAGGAAGAATGCAATTATATCTCTTTTCAACTCTCCTGAGAGCTTATTACAGTGCTTTGCACCCAGGATGTGGTCATTAAATGCCATTGAAAATAATAATATTAATAATTATGATCTTTTTTAAGTGCTTACTATGTGCCAAGCACTCTTCTATGTGCTGTAGTAGTTACAAGATTAGATGCAGCCCCTGCACCACGCTGGGATCACAGTCTCAATCCCCATTTTACAAATGAGGTCACGGAGGCTCAGAGAAGTGAAGTGACTTGCCCAAAGTCACAGGGAAGACACGTAGCATAACAGGGATTAGAACCTGCTACCTCTGACTCCCATGTCCGGGCTCTGGATGGATGGATGGATAGATGGATGGACGGATAGATGAATGGTTGGGAGGATGGATGGATGGAAGGAAGGAATGATGGATTGAAGTGAGAAGATGGCTTTGACAAGACAGATGCAGCTGCAGTCATCCTTTCTTCCCTTCTCCCATACCACCTCCCATTTTCCAACTTTCTTTCCCACCCCCCAGAGTCATGCTAAGGGGCTTAACATTATATTTTCATAGTTATTACTAATAATGATATCATTATTGTGTTTACTAAACGATTGTGTGGCTAAATTGTTCCACGTGTTAGAGTAGAAACAAAAGAATCAGTTCGGACACAATTCCTGTCCCACAGGGACTCAGGGTATAAGATGAAGAGAGATCCTAGGAATGTTAAGTCACTGCCCCTAGGTCACAAAACAGGCCACTAGCAGAGCTGGCATCAGAAGTCAAGTCTCAATCAATCAATCAATTACATTTATTGAGCATTTACTCTGGGCCCAGCACCGTAATAAGCACTTGGAAAAGTTCAATATTCCAGAGTTGGTAGACACATTCCTTTCCCACAATGAGCTTACAGTCTTGAGCGATTCTTTAAGGCTATGATTTAATTAAAAACAATTATGGTATTTGTTAAGCACTTGCTATGTGCCAAGCACTGTACTAAACACTGGGGTAGATACAAGGTAATCGGGTTGTCCTAAGTGGGGTTCACAGACTTAATCCCCATTTTACAGATGAGGTAACTGATGTTTGGAGAAATAAAGTTGTTCTCCCATGGTCTCACAAACGACAAGTGGCAGAGCAGGGATTAGAATGGCCCCCAAACAGGATTTACTTGGGAGAGTTCAGTTTAACAGAGTTGTTAAACACATTCCCTGCCTACAATGAGTTTAGAGTCTAGAGGGACTCCACTTCCTTTAGGCCATGATGCCTCACCAAAACTGGATAGTCAATCCTACTTCAGTCTTAGCTGCCTCCCACCCAGACTTTGACAATTCATCGACGTCCAGCGTTTTCTGTGAGCCCCTGAAGGACAGTTGAGTATTTGGCTAGGTCCAAGGGCAATTCCTTGGTCAAGTGGTGGTGTGAGATTATTTGCACAAGGAAGGAGACATTTTGTCCCAGAGTAGAGGTTGGGTGAGTGACCCTTTTAGGATCCTGCCCATGGTGACCTTCATTTCCTATTTCCTCAGGGTGTAGATGGGGAGGTTTAGGGCGGGGGGCACTACCGTATAGAACACGGACACCAGCAGGTCCAGTACTGAGGGGGAATCTGAGGGTGGCTTCAAGTAAGCAAATAAAGAAGTCATGTCAAAGAGAGTGATGGCAACGAGGTGAGGCAGGAAGTTAAATAAAGCTTTGGCCCGTCCCTCGGCGGCAGGCATCCTTAGCACGTCCTGGATAATATGAGATTATGATGAGAATGAAGCAGACGAAACCTAACACTAGCTCGGCAGTGACGCTCACATCGACGACGACATGGTCGTCGGAGCAGGTGATATGCAGCAGAGAGGGGACGTCACACAAAAACTGCTGGATGACGTTGAACACGCAGAAGGACAGGGAGAAGGTCGGAGCTGAAAACAAGACTCCAAACAGGCCCCCACTGTCCCATGAGGCGGCCTCCATCTTCCCACAGGCCATTCTGTTCATGATGACCTCGTAGTGCAGGGGGAGGCAGATGGAGGTGTAGTGGTCAAAGGACATCACTGTGAGGGCAAAATATTCTGAACCTTCAAAGAAAATCACCAGACAGACCGATACTGCACAGCTTAGGAAGGAGATTTCTCTACGGTCGGTCAGGAAGTTGTGGGTGGATTTGGCGGCGGTGACGGAGATGTAGCAGAGGTCGAGGACAGACAGGTTCCTGAGGAAGAAGTACATGAGAGTGTGGATGCCCCGATCGAGGTCGGTGATGGGGACAATGAGGAGATTCCCCGTCAGGGTCGCCAGGTAGAGCAGGAGGAACAGTGTGGCATGGACCAGCTGCAGCTCCCGGATCTCCGAAAAACCCAGCAGGAGGAAACACATCACCGCGGAGACAATGGACATTTTGGGGAGGCAGCATTGACTTTCTGCAGTGGATGTGGGAAAAACCAAAGTTAGAGTCCATTGCTGGGATGAGTGAAGAAACTGACAGGACATTTGCTAGTGATTCTCTAAGGAAAGGAGGCAGTTACTGGATTTAAAATAATCTTTGAGTGCATTATCCTGCAGGGATAAGGAAAGATCCAGATTTTCACAATATTTTGGTCGATTTAAAAGGAATTCCTGAGTTGGTCTCCCCTCCGCCACCCCAACAGAGTTGGTAGACACATTCTCTGCCCACATCGAGTTTACTGTCTGAAGGGAGATCTTTTTCTATCTTCGTCTTCAACCCTCTCCACTCCCTGAACTAGTTCCCTGCTTCCATTACCCAATACCTTGCATGCACACAGATAAATACACAAACATACTCAGCTTCTAGCACAGGGAACCTGATTGCAGCAGCTCCTGTAAAGTGGAAACTGAATTCGCTCAGTAATTTTTATTGAGCTCTTACTTTGTGCAGAACACTGTATTTAATGCTGGGGAGAGTACAACAGAATACTAAACAGACACAGCTCCTGCCCACCACGAGTTTACAGTATAGAGGAATAATGCATTGCAGTTGGGTTGATTTCAGTGAACGTTTTATCACGGGATTCAGTACCATCCACCTGTTCTAATTCTACTCTTCATTACCCGCTTTCTTCATCCAACCCTCCAAAAAAGGAACCTTTCTTACCGTGACTCGCTTTCGATGCTTTATCATAACACCTCTGGCTCCCATCCCTTTCTTTGGTCTGGAAATGCACCCTTTTCAATACCCCAGCCCAAGATATGCCAGCCTCAAAAACCCTCTGGAATTCCACCTTCTCAAGGAGAATTTAGCTAATTCACTTCTTTCCACCATCTGTCAGTGACCATCTCCAGACTTAATGCATCTGCAGACTCCCAGGATATTGCTACTTTAGCTTCTTACTGCTATTTTATTTAGGCTCAATAATCTAGGCTGTAAGATCCTTGAGAAAACATTTCTACCAACTCTTATATATTGTATTCCTCTAAGCATTTAGTACAGTGCTCTGCACACGGTAAGTGCTCAATAAATGTCTCCGATTGGTTGACTGATCCATGCCTGCTTCACCCCTAGATAGTGAGCTCCTTGTGGGCAGGGAACATGTCAACAAACTCTTTTTTAGGGTACTCTCCTCAGCACTTAGAATAGCGCTCTGCACACATTAAGCACTAAAAAATATGACTATCAAGCACTAAGAATAATAATGATAATAATGATAGTATGTGTTAAGCGCTATGTCCCACGCACTGTTCTAAGCGCTGGGGGAGATATAAGGTAATCAGGTTGTCCCACCTGTGGCTCACAATCTTAATCCCCACTTTACAGATGAGGTAACCGAGGCCCAGAGATGTGAAGTGACATGCCTGAAGTCACACAGCTGACAAGTGGTGGAGCTGGGATTTGAACCTACGACCTCTGACTCCCACCCCCATGCTCTTTCCAGTAAACGAGGCTGCTACTCATCCGCATATCCATTGTTCCATTCTTTTGTCCTCCCAGTTGTAAGTGACATTTTGCCTATATAAACTATTAGATTGGGAAGTCTTTGAGGGCAGGGATCATGACTTTTACCTCTCTTTTTACCGTATTTCTTAAGTTCTCATTATGTGCCAGGCACTTTACTAAGCTATGGCGTGAATATAAGAAAATTAGGTTGGATCCAGTCCCCGCCCAACACAGGGCTCATAGTCTCAGTCCCCATGTTACAAATGAGGGAACTGAGGCACGGAGAAGAGAAGTAACTTGCCCCAAATCCTTCAGAAGAGAAGCAGCCCTGCCCAGTGGAAAGAGCACGGGTCTGGGCTCTAATTCCAGCTCTGACAATTGCTTGCTGTGTGACCTTGGGTAAGGTACTTATCTTCTCTGTGCCTCAGTTCTTCTATTCTCCCTCCTGCTCAGACTGTGAGCCCCTTGAGGTACAGGGATTGTGTCCAACCTGATTAACTTGCCCAGTGCTTAGAACAATGTGTGAAACATAGTAAGCACATAACAAATACCATTAAAAAAGGAAAAAGAGGTGGAGCCGTTATTAGAACTCAACTGCACTGACTTGCAGCCCATGCTCTTTCTGCTAGGACACACTGCTTCTCTATTGCAGTGTGGGTAGGGTTAGGTAGGGACTGTCTCTATATGTTGCCAACTTGTACTTCCCAAGCACTTAGTACAGTGCTCTGCATACAGTAAGCGCTCAATAAATACGATTGATTGATTGATTGATCTTACATCTGCCCAAGATTTGGTGAGGGACGTCCTGTGAGGAGAAATTGGTGGTGAAATATCTGGCTGGTGCAGTTTCATTAATTCCCTCTTGTCCCAGCCCGGAGGGTTGAGCGGATGGTTGAAGTCACCACGGCAAGGGGATGACGCCATGCCATAATGCCTTAGCCCGGCAGCCATGGTAACCGGGGTTTTGGGGGTGAATGGAGAGGACCAAGGGACTACCGTAGGGGCAAGGTTTTCTCTCTGCTTGTGTATGCAGCCCAGGTACCAGCTCCACCCTGGGCCCTGGGCATGAACGTCTTCCCAGAGTGACCCTCTCACTCACATTGATTTGCGTGATGGTCTCTCCCTATTTATCCCCAACCCCGGTCACTCTCACTGGACCAGTGTGGGATTAAGGGACCCCTGAAACTCTCTAGGCTGGGCTGTTTCCCGTCTCTCCTCTGACTCCTGGATGCAGCGGCCACGTGGAGACAGCGAGGAGCCATCAGCCTCTCTCTGCTCTCCCGCGAACACTGACATGTGCTTTCCAGGCAGGGCCACTGTTCCCTTAGGTAAAGCCACCGCTGCTCAGAGGAGGATCCCCGGAGGACCGGATCACGGCGGCTCGTCTCTACGGTCTTTGAATCCCCACATAGATGAGGATCCGGTGATGGCACCTATCTGTAGGGTTCCACGGCAACAGTATCTTAACGGTTCCCGCAGTTAGTGACCATCTGGGTCAACGGTTGGGCGCTTCAGCTTCTTTTTTTCTTCAATGGTACCTGTTAAGAGCTTATTATGTGCCAGGCACTGTACTAAATCCTAGGATTCGATACAAGCTCATCATGTTGGACATAATCCCTTTCCCACATGGGGCTCACAATTTCAACCCCCATTTAACAGATGAGGGAACTGAAGACCAGAGAAGTGAAGATACTTGCCCAAGGTCAAGCATCAGAAAGGTACAGATCCAAGATTAAAACCCAGGTCATTCTGACTCCCAGGTCCATGCTGTATTGACTAGGCCACGCTGCTTCTCTGAGTTTCATCTTGTTCATGACCTCAAACAATCAATCGGTCATTTAATCATTTGTATTTTCTGACCTCTTTTTTAAATGGCATTTATTAAGCGTTTACTATGTGCAGAGCACTGTTCTAACGTCTTCTGATGGAAAAACTAGAGTGAACGAGAAATGACTCTCAATCCATCCTAAAACCCTCCCCCGGGCTGGCTTGGGGGATTAACCCAGAGAAGCATCATGAGAAGCAGCGTAGCTTAATGGCAAGACCCCGGGCTTGGGAGTCAGAAGACATGGGTTCTATTCCCGGCTCCATCACCTGTCTACTGTGTGACCTTCGGCAAGCCATTTAATTTCTCTGTGCCTCAGTTACCTCATCTGGAAAATGGAGATTAAGACTGTGAATCCGAGGTGGGACAACCTGATCATGTTGTACCTAACCTAGCACTTAGAACAGTGCTTGATGCATAGTAAGCACTTAACATATGCAATCGTTATCATTGTTATTATTATTATCAGTTTGTGGGGGTTATGGGTTCTGAGAACGGGGTGATGGGAGGGAATCACTGATACTGATACTGAATGGGTATACACGACGATAAAATTCCTGGTTTCAGAAGAAATAGGTTGTAGCCTAGGGCTCGTCCGCTTCTACCTCAGAGCTGAGACACTGTACCAAAATGGGGTGAGGCGATCACTGCATTTTCTCCTCTGAATGGCCACTTTCAAAATATCTCAGTGATGGAAAATGGAGAAATGATCTGCCAGTCCATATTTCCTCCTACCCACTTCCAGTCCATCAGAGCACAGCTTTCCCCATCCTTAATGCCCTCTGTCACGTCACCACTTCCACGATACCTCGCACGATTAATTTTTCTTCTCCCTAAGTCATCTTCACCCAACTACCAATCAGCATCTTAGGCCAATTTTCCATTTTAGCACTCACACCCACCATTATAGCTTTATACATAGTGGCTTTGATAAAACGTACTCTTTGAGCAAATAGTCATCTATTTACCATTCTTTCCATTCTCTTCTTCGTCCTCTCATTAATTGATTCTGTGTCTATCTCCCTTATTAAATTTTATGCTCTTGGAAAGCAGTGATGGTGTATAATTTATATTGATGCCCCTGAACTGTTCACTACAGTACTTTACACCCAGGATGCATTTAACAAATATCATTGATAGATGAATACATGGGGGGGTTGTTGGATGGATGGTGGAAGGGTGGGTGGGTAGATGGATTGATAGATGGCTGGCTGTATGGGTGGATTGTTTACTGTGTAACCTTAGGCAAGGCATTTCACTTCTCTGTGCCTCAGTAACCTCATCTGTAAAATGGGGATTGAGACTGTGATCCCCACGTGGGACTGTGTAAACCCTGATTAGCTTGTATCTGCCCCAGCACTTAGTACAGTGTCTGAAACATAGTAAGCGCTTGACAAATACCACTATTATTATTACTATGGATAGATGGTTGGGTGGACGGTTGAGTGGATGGATGGATGGATGGATGGATGGATGGATGGATGGATGAATGAATGAATTAATGGATGGACAGACAGATGGGTTAACAGACAGACAGTTGGACGGATGGATGGTAGGACAGACGGATGGATGGATGAAAAAGGAAACATAAATTTTGTCCTTTAGATGACTTCCACATCTTTTGGACCGTGCTGGGGGTGCCGACCGCCGAGGGCCGGGCCAAAGCCTTCTCCACCTTGCTGCCCCACTTCGCCATTGTCACCCTTTTCATCACTTCCGGCTCCTCTGCTTACTTGAAGCTGATATCTGACTCCCCCTCAGCGCTGGAACTGACGCTGTCTGTGTTTTTATTATGTCGTGCCCCCCACCCTGAACCCCCTCAGCCTGAGAAATCGGCACGTGAAGGCGGTGATTGAAAAAACGGTTAGGGCAGAAGCCGCCCCAAGGAACTTTCCATTACATTGTCAACTCCTTGGGAGCAGGCATGCTCTCGACAGCAGATGCCCCGAAATAAAAACAAAAATAATAATTAATTACTGTATTAGTTAAGCGCTTACTGTGTGCCAATCACTGTTCTAAGCGCTGGGTAGATACAAGGTAGTCAGGTTGGCCCTCAAGGGGCTCACAATCTCAATCCCCATTTTGCAGATGAAGTAACTGAGGCACAGAGACGTTAAGTGGCTTGCCCAAGGTCACACAGCAGGCAAGTGACGGAGTCGGGAACAGAACCCACGTCCTCTGACTCCCAAGTCCAAACTTATTCGCCTAAACCACATTGCTTCTCGTGAAATTCATTCATTCAATCGTATTTATTGAGCATTTACTGTGTGCAGAGCACTGTACTAAGCGCTTGGGAGAGTACAATATAATACCTATGCCCAATACAACCCCTTATTGACACCCATGCCCATCACCCCCGTCAGCTGCTCCGGACATTTAACTCCCTCCTCAAGTCCCCTGTTCCTCCCCCTCCTCCATCCCTCACACCCAACGATCTGGCCATTTATTTCATTAGGAAAATTAACTCCATCAGGTCTGAGCTCCCTAAAGTAATCCCTTCCTCTTCTCCACCCCGCCCCCGCCCAATCTTCTCTTCTACTTTCCCATTCTTCCCAGCAGTATCTTCAGAGGAGATCTCCTCCTTTCTCTCAAGTGTCACCCCATCCACCTGTGCTTCGGACCCCATTCCCTCCTTAACCTCTCACCTCTCACCCCTTCCCTCCTCCCCTCCTTAACTTCCATCTTCAACGGCTTACTCTCCGATGCCTTCTTCCCCTCATCCTTCAAATATGCCCACGTCTCCCCCATTCTAAACAAACCCTCTCTTGACCCCACGTCCCTTTTTAGTTATCGTCCTATTTCCCTCCTACCCTTCCTTTCCAAACTCCTAGAACAGGTCGTCTACACTCGCTGCATCAAATTTCTCGACTCCCACTCCCTTCTTGACCTCCTCCAATCTGGCTTCCGTCCCCTACACTTCACCCAAACTGCCCTCTCAAAGGTCACCAATGACCTCCTTCTTTCCAAATCTAATGACTACTACTCTATCCTAATCCTCCTCGACCTCTCAGCTACCTTTGAAGCTTTGGACCATCTCCTTCACCTCAACACATTATCCAACCGTGGCTTCACGGACTCCATTCTCTCCTGGTTCTCCTCTTATGTTTATGGCCATACATTCTCAGTCTCCTTCATAGGCTCCTTCTCCCCCTCCCATCTCCTTACTTTAGAGGTTCCTCAAGGGCCAGTTCTTGGTCCCCTTCTGTTCTCTATCCACACTCACTCCCTTGTGAGCTCGTTTGCTCCCACGGCTTCAACAATCATCCCTATGCTGATGACACCCAAATCTACATCTCTGCCCCTGCTCCCTCTCCCTCCCTTCAGTCTCGTATCTCCTCCTGCCTTCAAGACATCTCCATCTGGATGTTTGCCCGCCATCTAAAACTCGAAATGTCCAAGACTGAACTCCGTATTTTCCCTCCCAAAGCTTGCCCTCTCCCTGACTTTCCCATCACTGTAGACGGCGCTACCATCCTTCCCGTTTCACAAGCCCGCAACCTTGGTGTCATCTTCGACTCTGCTCTCTCGCATCCAATCCGTCACTAAAACCTGCAGGTCTCACCTTCACAACATCGCCACGATCCGCCCTTTCCTGTCCATCCAAACCGCTACCCTGCTCGTTCAATCTCTTGTCCTATCCCGACTAGATTACTGCATCAGCCTCCTCTCTGATCTCCCATCGTCCTGTCTCTCCCCACTTCAGTCTATACTTCACGCTGCTGCCCGGATCATCATTGTGCAGAAACGCTCTGGGCATGTTACTCCCTTCCTCAAAAATCTCCAGTGGCTACCAGTCAACCTATGCATCAGGCAAAAACTCCTCACTCTCGGCTTCTAGGCTCTCCATCTTCTCACCCTCTCCTACCTCACCTCCCTTCTTTCCTTCTACAGCCCAGCCCCACCCTCCGCTCCCTATCCCCCCGTCCTACCTCCTTTCCCTCCCCACAGCACCTATATATATGTTTGTACAGATTTATTACTCTATTTTACTTGTACGTGTATACTATTCTATTTATTTATTTTATTTTGTTAATATGTTTTATTTTGTTGTCTGTCTCCCCCTTCTAGACTGTGAGCCCGCTGTTGGGTAGGGACCGTCTCTATGTGTTGCCAACTTGTATTTTCCAAGCATTTAGTACAGTGCTCTGCACACAGTAAGCCCTCAGTAAATATGATTGAATGAATGAATGAATGAATGAATGAATGTATATAAGAGCAAACAGGCACATTCGCTGCCGGACCTGGATCCTAATTCTGGCTCCATCACTTGTCTGCTGGGTGGTCTTGGGGAAGTCACTTAGCTTCTCTATGCCTCGGTTTCCACACTCGTAGAACAGGGATTCAATGCCTTTCCTCCCTCCCCCTTAGGCTGTGAGCTCCCTGTAGCAGGAGAAGGACGGTGTTTGACCTGATTACCCTGTATCTACACCAATGCATAGCACAGTGCTTGGCTCAGAGTAAGTGCTTAACAAATACATTCAAAACCCTTGTTGTCCTAGTCTGTTGCTTACCGATCTTCATGACCCAGCAGCAGAATGGCATAGTGGATAGAGCACAAGCCTTGGAGTCAGAAGGTCATGGGTCCTAATCCCCACTCTGCCACTTGTCTGCTGCGTAACGTTGGGCAAGTCATTTAACTTCTCTGGGACTCAGTCCAACGTCGCCCCCCAGTTCTTCTGTGACCTCCGCTCCTTGTTGAAGATCACCCGCTCTGAGGACCACGTCACCATCAATGCGTGTGTGACTACCGGGGTTGTGTTCGTTTTCGTCTGCTTTGTCTCCATCATGGCCTCGTATGAGCACATCTTCTGGGCCAAGCTGAGGACGCCGGCCTCCGAGGATCGGGCCAAAGCCTTCTCCACCTGTCTGCCCCACGTCCCCGTGGTGATTTCATTCATCTCCACGGGAACTATCGCCCACATTAAGCCACCCTCAGACACTTCCTCGACGCTGGACTTGCTGGTGTCCTTGTTCTACAGCGTGATGATCCGTTCCCTGAACGCCCTCCTCTACAGCCAGAGAAACTGGGACGTGAAGGCCGCCCTGGAAAACGTCCTGAGGTGAAAATTCTTCATGTAGAATGGAATGCCTCTAGCCTGTTAAAAGTGGAAGATATCACTGACTCTATCCACAAATTAATCAGCAGTATTTATTGAGTGCTTGCTGTATGGAAAGCACTCTACTAAGCATAAATCCATTGGAGGACAGAGATATGTGCAATCTGAAGATTTTGGCACCTCGATAATCAATTAATCATATTTATTGAGTGCTTTCATTTTTTTAAATGACATTTGTTAAACGCTTACTATGTGCCAAGCTCTGCTCTAAGCACGAGGGTAAATACAAGCTACTCATGTTGGACACAGGCCAGTGTCCCACACAGGGCTCACAGTCTTAATCCCCATTGGACAGATGAGTTAACTGAGGCATGGAGGTGTTAAATGGCTTGCCCAAAATCTCACGGCAGACAAATTGCAGAGCCGGAATTAGAACCCTTGTCCGCTGCCATATTTATTGAGTGCTGACTGTGTACCAAGCACTGTACAAAAAATAATACCCTCCTGCAAGATTAGGATAGATAGTGGTAGACAGGGAACACATCTATCACCTCTATTGTAATGTCTTCTCCAAAGCGCTTAGTAGAGTGCTCTGCACACAACAAGCACCTAATAAATACTATTGATTGACTGATTTCAGTAGTACAATTCATGCCTCGATCTTGTCTATCTCACCGTCAACTCCTTGTCCATATCCTACCTCTGGCCTAGAACACCCGCCCCGTTCATAACTGACAGATCACCACTCTCTCCATCTTCAAAGCCTCATTTAAATCCCATCTCCTCCGAAAGGCCTTCCCCGACTAAGCTCTTATTCCTCCTGATCCTTCTCCCCTCTTAAACATCTCTGCACTTGGATCTGTGACCTTTGAGCATTTGATATTCCTTTACTCTTGTTGAGCAGTGGACTAAAACCCAGCCCACAAACTTCACTCCTCTAACGCCAACCTTCTTACTATACCTCTATTGTACTCTCCCAAGGGTTTAGTACAGTTCTCTGCACACAATAAGTACTCAAATAGTATTAACTGATGTTGTTAGGCTATTTTAAGTGCTTATTTATTAGACCGTTTCTCCCAGCCTGTAGGGGGGCAAGTGCGGAGATCCAGCCCCCCGCCACCGCCCCCAACCCTAGAGCAATTGTATTCCTCTATCATGTCCTTGAAACTGTGCCAGCCTAGGTTTTCAGGTTTTAAAATCCGGGATAAGTATTGGCAAACCAGACCTTCTGGTCTGAGACACCACTGTAGAATATCTGGTGCTACACACAACAACTAAATTGATAGAACTTTTTCTCGTGTGTCCTCATGATACACATTTCACATCATGTTATGTAAAAGGTGTGATCTAGTGGACACCCGAAGACAGGGGGGTCAGTTAAGACATGTCAGCCAAGCGTGGCTTAGTGGAAAGAGCATGGGCTTTGGAGTCAGTGAACTTGGTTTCTAATCCCGGCTCCACCACTTATCTGCTTTGAGACCTTGTGCAAGCCACTTAATTTCTCTGTGCCTCAGTTACCTCATCTGTAGAATAGGGATTGAATGTGTGAGCCCCCCGTGGGACAATCTGATTTCCTTGTATCTACCCCAATGTTTAGAACAGTGCTCAACACATAGTAAGCACATACAAATACCATAATTAACATTATCATTATTATAGAGTGCTTACTAAGCATGGGAGAGTAAAATACAACAGAGTTGGTCGACACAATCAAAGCAATCAATGGTATTTTTTGCTTGCCTTGTTCAGAGCACTGTACTTAGTGCTTGGGAGAGTCCAGTACAACCGAGTTGGTAGACACATTCCCTGCCCACGAGAAGCTCAAAGTCTAGAGCACAGAGACAGTCATTAAAATAAATTTCGTCTATGTACATAAGTGCTGTGGAGCTGAAGGTGAGGTGATACAAATCCAAGTGCAGAGGTGTCACAGAAGAGGGAGAGAAAGTCAGGAAAAGAGGGCTTATTTGAGGAAGGCCTGTTTGAGGAGATGTGATTTTATTAATGTTTTGAAGGTGGGGAGAATGGTAGTCTGGTGTATATGGAAAGGGAGGGAGTTCCAGGCTAGGGGGAGGCCCTGGAAAAGGGGTCGGCGGCGAGGTAGATGAGAGCAGGGCACTCTTAGAAAGTTGATGCTAGAGGATTGGAGTGGGAAGGTTGACCTTTAGTAGTAACAATAATAATAATGATAATGATGATGGTATTGGTTAAGTGCTTACTATGTGGCAAGCACTGTTCTAAGCACTGAGGTACATACAAGACAATCAAGTTGTCCCATGTGAGGCTCACAATTTTAGCACCCATTTTACAAATGAGGTACCTGAGGCCCATTGAAGTTAAGTGACCTGCCTGAAGTCACACAGCTGATAGGTGGTAGAGCCTGGATTAGAACCCACGACCTCTGACTCCCAAGACCAGGCAAGTTAATGTCAGAAATTGTCTAGTATCTCAGAAGGCAATGTTACCTTCTGAGGTAAGAACCAAAGAGAAAGTAATGAGTTAGTGCCTACGAAGACCTGGATATTAATTGGAAAACGCTCCCACTTTACTTCTCATTTCCCAGTGTCCTCTGATCCTACCAGGCTGGGTAAAACCATCTTCCAGAAGGAAATGGCCAATCTCACGGAGGTTTCGGAATTCCTCCTGCTGGGTTTCTCGGAGGTCCAGGAGATGAGGCTGGTCCAGATCATGCTGTTCCTCCTGGGCTACTTGGTGTCCCTGACAGGGAAGCTCCTCATCGTCGCCATCACCACCCACGACCGGCACCTACACACCCCAGTGTACTTCTTCCTCAGGAACCTGTCCGTCCTCGACCTTTGCTATATCTCCATCACCGTCCCCAAATGCATCCACAGCTCCCTGACCGCCCACAGAGAACTCTCCCTCCTGGGCTGTACTTTCCACGTGTTTATGTTCATGCTCTGTCTGTGCAGAAACTTCCCTGCTCACGGCGATGTGATTCGACCGCTACGTGGACATCTGCCTCCCCCTGAGCTACAGGGTCATCATGGATGATGGGGCCTGTGGTAAAATGGCGGCTGCCTCGTGGCTCTTTAGCGCACTGAGGGCCATGATGTACATCATCATCACCTTCTCCTTCCCCGTCTGGAGGTCCAACGTCCAATGTCAAATTCTGTGAAATCCCTGAACTCATCAGTCTCGCGGGGCCCAGTGGAAATCTCCAGGAATTTTTTGACAGAAATCGTCTCAGTCGGCCTCACCTTCCGTTATTTCCTCACAATCGTCATTTCATACGCGCCCATCTTCCGGGCCATGCTGAGGATGCCGACCGTCGAGGGCTGGGACAAAGCTTTCCCCACCTGCCTGCCCCAGCTCGCCATCATGACTTTATTCGTAGCTGTGGCGCCTTCGCCTACCTCAAGCCCGTGCCATACTTCCCCTCGGCCCTGGACCTGCTGGTTTTCGTGTTCTAGACCGTGGTATCCCCTGCCCTGAATTCCCTCAATTACAGCCTGAGGAGCCGGGACACGAAGGTCTCCCTGAGGAGAATGATAGCAGGGATATGCCTCTAAAATTGAAGCAGAACATCCTCCATGAGGTTATGGGCCCTTCTAGCCCGAAAACCGCCGGGTCTCCACCCCTTGGCATCGTTCTCAGGGGAGTCACTGGTGATGATGGTGTTTCCTGTGGAGAAGGATGACTGGCCTGGTTACTGAGACCTCAGGATCAAGGTACGTCGGGCTTGAATTGATTACAACAACAGCGGCCTACAGAGAGTGGTGGATGTGGAGATTGGCTATTCGTCTGTAGTATTTGTAAAGCGCTTATTACCAATCGATCAATCGTATTTATTGAGTACTTTCTGTGTGCAGAACACTGTACTGAGCGCTTGGGAGAGAGCAGTAAAACCATAAGCAATTACCTGCCTACAACAAGTTAACCATTTTAGATGGGGAGGCAAACATTACTATTATAAACAAATTACAGATATAAACATAAGTGCAGGAGTGTGAGAGCAGGATGAATAAAGCGTGTAAATCCAAGTGCAAGGGCAACGCAGAAAGGAGTAGAAGAAGGAATGGGAGATTAATCAGAGAAGGGCTTCTGAGGAGAGGTAATCTTAATAAATCTCTAAAGGTGGAGAGAGTGAGAGCTCAGAGGAAGGTCGTATAACTAGGCTACTTTCCAGAGTCTCATTCGGTATCGGGATGTCTTTACATTATAAATTCATTGTGAGCGGTGACTATGTCTGTTTACTTTTGTATTCTAGTCCGCCAAGCGCTTGTTACAGTGCTTCGCATGCACCAAAGACAATTGAGTGAATTGCTGACCATGGGCATTCTCGTGGGTGAGGGAGGTAACCCTGGGACAGACTAGGTATTGCTGAACGTTCGGGGATAATGTCACCTCTGGACTCCTGAGTCTTCCATGAAACGAGTCTCTCAGAGTGAGCCCGGGGCTTGTCCTCCTGGGGGAAGCCCCTCCCCCCGTCTCGCCCAGAACAGCGACGAGCCCGGATTATTGGTTTTATGCCAGACTCTTTCCCGTCACAGCCACAAACCCGCATGAGGAGATGAGGAGGAAGAACTCAGCATGCCCAATCCTGGACTGCCCCAATGAGTCAAAGTCAATCGCTCACTCAATACATCCATCGTAGTTATTGAGTACTTATCGGTTTCAGAGTACTGTTCTGAGCACTTGGGAGAGCACAATACAAATTAGTTGATAGACAGGATCTGTGCCCACACGGAACTTACAACTGACTGTGTGCAGAGAACTGTAGTAAGTGCGTGGAAGTGTCCAGAACAACAGAGTGGGTAGACACAATGTCAGCCCTCAAGAAGCTTATAGTCTAGTGTAAGAAATAGATATTAAAATGGGTTACAGATAGGGGAAGCATCAGAGTATAAGAATACGTCCGTGTGTGAGAGGCAGCGTGGCCTAGGGGAAATACAAGAGGCCTGAAAGCCAGAAGACATGAGTTCTAATCCCAGCTTCACCACTTATTTGCGTTGTGATCTTTAGCAATTCACTTCACTTCTCTTTGCCTCAGTTACCTCATTTGTAACATGGGGATTAAGAATGTGACCCTCATGTGGAACATGGACTGTGTCCAAACTAATTAGCTTGTATCTACCCCAGCACTTAGGATAGTGTGCCTGGGACATAATAACTGCTTAACAAATACCACCAAAAATAGGGTAGGTGGTGGATCTGGGATTAGAACGCAGATCCTCTGCCTCCCATGCCTGTGTGCTTTCCACTTGGGTTATGCTGCTTTCCAATCATAGACCGGAATGGAAGATATAGAATACAAGTCCAGGTTCTAAAGGAGGGCCAGGTAAAAAGCCAGGAAGGCAGAGAAGATGGAACGGGAAGGCTAGGTATGCGAAGGGTGGACAGACGTTGGATGTGGGTGGCAAACCAGTCGCTGTGGAAAAGATACTGACAGCCCAAAGAAGGAAGGTCTCTGAGTTGGGAGGCATGGATTAATGATAATTACAGTATTTCTTAAGCGCTAACTATGTGCCAAGCACTACTCTAAGTGCCGGGGTAGATACAAGGTAATCAGGTTGTCACACGTGAGGCTCACAGTCTTAAACCCCATTTTAGGGTGAGGTCACCGAGGCACAGAGAAATTAAGTTGTTTGCCCAAGGTAGCACACCAGATAAGTGGCAGATCCAGGATTAGAATGCACATCGTCTGACTCCCAAGCCTGAGCTCTTGCCACTAAGCCATGCGGGTAACCTCTGCTTGAAACCAGTCGAGACCAAGCTGCCAGGACCCCAAGAGGAAGTCAGAGGACAATGAAACTGAGGTTACACTAGCCTGAAAACTCGCTGCCAGCAGGGATTGAGTCTTCCAACTCTGTTCTACTGTACTCTCTCAAGCGCTTAGTACAATGCTCTGCACACAGGAAGTGCTCAATATTGATCAATTATTCACCCTACCCTCAGCCCCAGTGCATTTATGTACATTTCCATCATTTACTGATTAATATTAATGTCAGTCTCTGCCTCTAGACTGTAAGACATTGTGGACAGGGAATGCTTCTACTGACCCTGTCCTATTGTGCTCTCCCAAATGCTTAAAACAGTGCTCTGTACGCAGTAAATACTTAATACCAGTGATTGGATGTCTTCTCGACTGCCTTTTAGGCTATGAATAAAAGAATCAAGTCGTAGGGAGCGGGGGAAGGCGATGAGACAGGCAGTATGTGCATACAAACCGTACCCAACGGCTCAAGGCCAGACTCAACAACAGGAGATAAAGAGACCAGGGCAAGAAAAACAAGCTTGCACCTGCAAGGCTCGGAGGCAACCTCAAGGCCATATCCGCAGCCAGCGATGGTTGGCAACGGGTGGCTGGGGGCGAGCCAGAGCAAACGCTTCGTGACTGGACAGAGCTTTTGTTAGCCTAGTGGCTGGAGGGCGGTGTGTGCTACATGGCAAAGCCTCGATACGCCATCCCCCGAGAAAACCCTGCCCCCGGGCAACGGAGGGTATAAGAGACGAACAAGACAAGGGGGGGGGGGGCGCGCCTCTCTCTCTCTATCGCCTCTCTCCCCCTCTCTCTCTCTCTCTCTCGCTCTCTCTCTCTTTCAACCATGTAACCGCTGATAGCAAATAAACGGCAACCAAGCTTTGAACCTCTGGCTGACTCTTCCTGGTATGAACACGCGGGCCGCGTCCGGAGATGTCCGAAGACCCGGAGAGGGTAAGAACCCGAGAGTTGCCCCCGAAACCAGAGGGAACAACGAGTGGCGCCCAACGTGGACTCGGATACCCCCATTTGGGAAGACCAGGGAGAGTGTCCCGTAGGCCAGGTAGCTAAAGGTCAGGCGGGAAGATGGGGACGGCACGATCGTTGCCCATATATAAGCCAGAAGATAAGGAATTGTACACCCGGCACTGTTACAAGATATTGAGAAGTAAGGGGGCAAAGATTGAGCTGAAAACAATAAGGGAAATTATAGGGAAGATAACTATGACCTCCCCGTGGATATTTAGTTCCGGGATCACGGAGGAGCGGTGGGACGTTATTGGGGAACAGATGACGGCCTATGAAGACTCCCACCCGGGGGAGCTAAAGGACGTGGACTTCCTTATACACGGTATGCTCCGTGCAGTCTTTCAAGGGCCAGAGAGACTCTCCTGGCAGCCATCCAAGAATTGGGCCGTAAACCCCCTAATTGGGACTCCTTTCATGGGATGGCCCAGAATGAAGGGGAAACCTCTGATGACTTTTTCACTCGTCTTAGTGAGAGAGAAGAGACGATGGTTAAAAGAATTGTATGTGTATGAAGGTTAGAGTAAGCATGTATGAAGGAGAAAGGGAAGAGACACGAGGGAATTTTAGTCAAATGTCGGTCTTCCTGTAATACTCCTGTGTTGCCTGTGCGAAAACTGGGCTCCCCTCTGTCTTATCGGTTAGTCCAGGACTTGCGTGCAATTAACTCTTACGTTTTGCCTATGCATGCTGTGATTCCTAGTCCCACGGCAGTAGTTAGCTCCATGAGCCCCAAAGCAACCTGTTTTACTTGGATTGATCTAACTGGTGCTTTCTTTACTATCCCGGTGTCCTGTGAGAGCCAGTACCTTTTTGCCTTTACCTGGGAAGGTCGTCAACTAACCTGGACGAGGCTTCCCCAGGGTTTTGTTCACTCCCCAACTATCTTTTCGAGAGCATTGTGCAGAGCCTTCTCTCCCCTCATATTACCCGAAGGGATCGGTATGTTCCAGTATATGGATGATATCCTTATTGCTGGGGACACGGAGGATCTGTGTCGGTCAGGTTCCCTCCAGGTCCTAGCATGTTTGCATCAGCTTGGTCTTAGAGTTAGTCGCGAGAAACGGCAGTGGTGTCAGCCCCAGGGAAAATATCTTGGGTTCATGTTGCGGGAGGGAGAAAGAGCAATCGCTCCCAAGCGAGCGAGCCTGATTCAATGCATGCCTCGCCCCACTACTAAGCGGGCCCTGAGAGGTTTTCTAGGTGCGGCTGGGTTTTGTCGAGCTTGGATTCCAGAATTTGGGTTGTTAACCAGACCCCTTTTTGAGCTCCTAAAAATGACTTCCCCAGAGCCCCTGAACTGGACTCCCGAGGCTGTAGAAGCCTTTCAGACACTAAAATCATGCCTGAGTTCAGCCCCTGCCCTGGGACTCCCTGACTACAGTAAGCCGTTCTATTTGTACATTCATGAACGCCACGGAGTGGCCTCAGGTGTTTTGTGCCAAACTCTCGATCCTCACTATCGACCAGTAGCCTATTATTCAGGTGTCCTTGATCCTGTCATTCTAGGTCAAGTACCTTGTATCCGCTGCATAGCTGCGGTGGTAATGCTGCTTGAAAAGTCTCAGGATATCCTCTTGGGACATCCCGTTGTTGGTCGGACTCCGCATGAAGTTGTGCGCCTCCTTCATGGAGCAGCCACGCAAGCCTTATCTGTGGCACGCCTGACTAAATATGAAGTTGCTTTATTGAAAAATCCGCAGGTACATGTGGAGCGCTGTGGCTCCTTGAATCCAGCTACCCTGCTTGAGTCCTCTCCCATGACTGACCAAATTCAAGATTGTGACGACGTAGTTCGGGAAACTGTCGCTCCTCGATCTGACCTTCGCGATGAGCCTTTGTCCTCTTCTAATCTAACTTTGTTTACAGATGGCTCCTCCTTTATGGACCAAGGGGTGCGCCTCACCGGCGCTGCTGTTGTTACCCTAACCTCTGTGCTGTGGACCGGCTCACTCCCAGCTTCTTGTAGTGCGCAGGCAGCTGAGCTTGAAGCCCTTACACAGGCATTATTACCCGGTAAAGGGAAGAGTGTGACCATCTATACAGACTCTAAGTATGCCTTTGGGGTCTGTCATGCTACAGGTGCCCTGTGGCAAAGTCGGGGGTTCCTCACTTCAGCGGGTCGTCAGGTTGCTAATGGGGATTGTATAGAGTGCCTATTACTCCTCTTGCTCCCAGCCGAGGTGGCCGTCGTGCATGTGCATGCCCACACCCGAGGAAGTGATTCCCCGAGTTTGGGCAATCGCCTAGCCGACGAGGCCTCTCGTTGGGCAACTCGGTATGCCCCCCTTGTATATGTAGCTCCTGTTATGACCCTGGCCCCCACGTCTATGCCTGGCACTCTGTTGCCCTCCCTGATTATTGATAAGGAAAGAGCTGAGTGGCCTCGGCAATATGAGGCACTGGAACGGGACGGACTCTCTTGGGTCCCTGATGGACGCCCTATTTTGCCCGCTGCTGCACTGCGACCAGTTTGTCTGGGTCTTCACCAGGAGACTCACTTTGGTGCAGATGCCTTGGCAGCCACAGTTCTTCGAGTTTGGTTTGCCCCAGGTATCCATCCTGTTGCCAAACGTGTCACAGCCAGTTGTGCTACTTTCCAGAGCTTCAGTGCTCACCCTGGTCATCGGGTTCCCTTGAGGGGGACGCCCTTGGGTCTATTCCCCTTTTGAGGGTTTGCAGGTTGATTTTGTGACACTTCCAAGGGCTGGTCGTTTCCGATATTTACTAGTCATTGTTGATCACCCGACTAGGTGGATGGAGGCTTTCTCTTCCTCCCGAGCAACTGCTCTTACAGTGGTGAAATGTCTCTTGCGGGAAGTCATTCCCAGGTTTGGGCCACCAGCTACCTGCTGTTATTGATTCTGATCAAGGATCACATTTTACTGAGTCTCTTCTATCTGAAATTTATCGACCTGTCTCTATATGTTGCCAACTTGGACTTCCCAAGCGCTTAGTACAGTGCTCTGCACACAGTAAGCGCTCAATAAATACGATTGAATGAATGAATGAATGAATCGACCACTTGGAATTGAATGTTCTTTGCATGCACCATACCAGGGCGATGATGCCCTGCGAGCCTATGTTTTGTCTCTCCAGGGAATTCTAGCTGAGCTGCAGGCTGCTGGAATCCTTCATCAGCGCATCCCTCTCACGGATCATCTGCATCCATTCATCGCTGGAGATTGGGTTTGGGTTAAGCACATGGTCGGCAACGGTTCACTTAAGCCATCCTGGGAGGGGCCCTACCAGGTTCTCTTGTCTTCCTTTTCTGCAGTTCGTGTTGCTGAGCGCCCCTCATGGATCCACCACTCCCAGGTGAAGCCAGCCGTTTTTGATGCTTCTCCTCCTGATTGTACTCCCCCAACGGTTTCTGCTGACTCTCAAGATTCCGAGCCACCCACTGTCCCAGCTTTATGGCTGCGTCGTACTTCTACCGGATGGGCTTCGGTCCTGTGAGATTTTGTCTGGTTGCTTATTTGTGTGTCTTGCCGCTGGTTTGGTTTTTTGCTGTGCTGTGTTTTTCAGCTCCTGAAGGCCTGCCTCTGATGTGCTTCATCTACCCTGATGCTTCTACAAACCCCGACAACACGCCTGTCCAAAGCTGAAGTCATGGACATGCAGCGCCGTCTGGACGCTGTGTTTCGCTGAGGAGGGGGATTGTTGTGTGTGCTCAGTTGTGCCTGGATTGTTGTGTGTGCTCAGTTGTGCTTGAATTTTTCTGTTGGATTTTTCTATCTTTTCTTTTTGCCTGGATGTTTTTGTCTTTTCCTTATCCTTTACTTTAGGCGCCGGCTTTGCAGAAGACCTTTGTTACCACGAGGAGGGTCGTATGTGATCCTCCCGGTGGCCATGGGCCTCGGAAGGATCAAAGGGGGGTTTTGCTTTTGCTCATGTGCCTCCCGTGCCTCCTTCGTCTCTTTTGCTCCATTGTTCCCCGGGTGGTCCGCGAGATTAAGGTCGAGATGCTCCCATTGCGCGGACGCCTTTAGCTGTCCCCGCCATAACGGGAGGGGGACACGTAGGGAGCGGGGGAAGGCGATGAGACAGGCAGTATGTGCACACAAACCGTACCCAACGGCTCAAGGCCAAACAGACTCAACAGCAGGAGATAAAGAGACTAGACGATATCAGCGTGGCCACTGCAGTTAGCTTAGTTTTCATCTCCTTCGACTCCATCATTGTATCGTACGTGCACATCTTCCTGGCCGTGCTGAGGATGCCAGCCACCAGCCGCCGAGAGCCGGGCCAGAGCTTTCTCTACCTGCCTGCCTCACCTCGGCGTCGTGACGTTATTCGTAGTGAATGGATCCTTCGTCTAGCTCAAGCCCGTTTCTTCTTGGCCCTGGACCTGATGGTGTCTGTGTTCTATACCGTGGTGCCTCCCAATTTGAACCCTCTAATATACAGCCTGAGCAACAGAGACATGAAGACCACACTGAGGAGAATGATAGCGGGGAAATGCCTCTAAAATGGCAGTAGAGCCTTCTTCTCTCTGAGGTCAGAGGTTCTTCTAGCCTGGAAGTTTCTGGATCCCCACCCCTTGGGATCAGTCACATGAGAACTACTGGTGACCGTGGAGTCTCCCATGGAGAAAGATGGACAGCCAGTTGCTGAAACCTCAGGACCCAGGACCACCATGCCCGAATAGATCATAATGCCAGCTGTCTACAGGGAGTGGTGGCCTTGGAGATTGGCAATTTGTTCATAGCATTTGTAAAGCGATTATTATCACTCAATCAATCGAGTGCTTACTGTGTGCACCGCCCTGTACTAAACTCTTGGGAGAGTACAATATAACAGAATTGTGTATTTGCAGGACACTATCCTAACAGCTGCGGTAGACAGGGGACAATCAGGTTATACCCAATCCCTGTCCCACACGGGGCTCACAGTCTTAACCTCCATTACATAGATGAGGTAACTGAGGACCCGAGAAGTGAAATGAGTCACACATCAAGTACATGGCAGAGCAGAGATTAGAAACCAGGTACCCCTCTGACTTCCAAACCCGTGCTTATTCCATTAGGCCCACCCAGTACATTAGCGTTAACTGCGACCAGACCAAAATCAGTCCTTGATCAGGACTGAGATGGCATGAAAATGAGGTGGCCCTTATTAATCAGTCAGTCAGTCAGTTAATCGTATTAATTGAGTGCTTACTGTGTGCATAGCGCTATACTAAGTGCTTGGGAGAGCACAACATAACAATTTAATGGACACATTCCCTGACCACAGCAAGTTTATGGTCTCGAGGGGTAGACGGACATTAATTGACACAAATAAATGACAGAGACGAATGTAAGCGCTGTGCGGCTGGGACGGTGGGATGAATAAAGGGAGCAAGTCAGGGTGACGCAGAAGGAAGTGGGAGAAGAGGAAAGGAGGACTGTAAAGGGAGACAGAACTGTAAGATAGGACTAAGAAATCCAATAGTCATGGCACCCAACCGGACGCTGGGGTTTTGGTGCTGTTAGACAAGGGGGCAGGGAAACTGTGCGGGTGGTCAACGGGGTCACTCAAGGATACTGGACCCAGAGCAGGAGACAGAACTACCAGAAACCAGATTATCCAGTACAAAATCAGATGCATGATCAATCAAGCACTTGGTACAATGCTCTGCACACATAGGCATTCAATAAATACGATTGAATGAATGAATCAGTCAATCAATCAATTTTATTTACTGAACACTTACTGTGTAGAGAGCACTGCACTGAGCCCTTGAGAAACTACAATATAGCAGACTTGCTAGACAGGTTCCCTGCCCACAGTGAGCTTACAATGTAGCTGGGGAGACAGATGTTAACGTAAATGAATAAATTATAGGTATGGACATAAGTGCTGTGGGGTGGAGGGAGAGGTGAATAAAGTATATAAATCCAAACACCAGGATGGTGCGGAAGGGAGTGGGAGAAGAGGAAATGAGTGCTTAGTCAGGAAAGGCCTCTTGGAGGAAATTTGCTTAAGGCTGTGACGGTGGGGAAAGTGAGAGCACAGAAGAGGACCACTCAAATAGTCAGTTTGCCAGAGTTTCGTTCGTTATCAGAAATTCTGTACATTATGCATTCACTGTGAGCGCTGAATATGTCTGTTTATTGTCTTATTGTATGCTTCCAAGAGTTCATTACAATGCTTTACACCCAGAAAGCATTTAACGAAGAAAATTGAATGAATTTGTGACCATGAGCATTCTCATGGGTGAGGGGGGTAACATTAGTGATACAGTCTGAGCACTGCTGAACCTCGGGCCTAAGGTCACCTCGGGGACTCCTGAGTCTTCCAGGTAACGAGTCTCTCGGGCCGAGCTTGGGGCTGGTCCTCCCGGAGAAACCCCATCCCCACCGCCACGCCCAGTACAGCAAATGCTGTCTCTGAGGAGCCCAGAGCACTGGTGTTATGCCAGACTCTTTCCCATCACGGCCTTAAACCCACATGAAGGGACAAGGAGGAGGAACTATGCATCCCCAATCCTGGGCCGCCCTGGTGAGTAAAAATCAATCTCTCAATCCATTCGTCGTAGTTACTGAGCACTTACTGGGTGTAGAGCACTCTACTGATACAATTGAAATGATAGGATCTGTGCCCACAAGGAGCTTACAATTGACTGTGTGCAGAGCGCTGTACTAAGTGCTAGGGCGAGTCCAGTAAAACAGAGTGATGACGATGATTATGATGATGGTATTTGTTAAGCACTTACTATGTGCCAAGCTTTGTTCTAAGCCCTGGGGTAGATACGAGGTAATCAGGTTGTCACACATGTGGGGCTCATAGTCTCAATCCCCATTTTACAGATTAGGTTACTGAGGCACAGAGAAGTTAACTGACTTGCTCAAAGTCACACAGCTGATAAATGATGGAGCCGGGATTAGACCCCACAAACCCGGGTTCTTTCCATTAAGCCACGCTGCTTCTCTAGTGGTTAGACACAATGCCTGTCTTCAAGAAGCTTAGAATCTAGTGTAATAAAAAGAGACATTAAAATGAATCACAGATAGGAAAAGTAGCAGAATATAAGGATACGTATATGTGTGAGAAGCAGAGTGGCCTAGTGGAAAAATCACAGGCCTCAGAGCACCTGGGTTCTTATTCCAGCTCCACCACATATCTGCTTTGTGACCTTGAGCAAGTCATTTCACTTCTCTGTGACTGAGGTACATCACCTGTAAAATGGGGATAAAGACCGTGACCCTCATGTGGAACATGGACTGTGTCCAACCTAATTAGCTTGTATCTACTCCAGAACTTAATATCATACCTGGCACCAAGTAACCTCTTAATACCACCAAAAAAGGGTAGGTGGTGGAGCTGGGATTAGAACCCAGGTCCCCTGACACCCAGGCTTTCCACTAGGCTACTTTGCTTCCCAATCCCAGAACAGGATGGAAGATATAGAACGCAAGGCCGGGCTGTAAGGAGGGGTCGGGTAAAAAGCCAGGAATACAGAGAAGATGGAACTGGAAGGATGTGTGTGAGTTGAGAGACCAGACGTGGGATGCGGGTGGAACATCCACCGCTGTGGGAAAATACTGACCGCCAGAAGAAGAGAATTAGGAGTTAGGAGGCATGGACTGCAAACATCTAATTGAAACCAGTCGAGACAAAGCTGCCAGGATCCCAAGAGAAGGACAAAGGATAATGAAGCTGAGACTAGACTACCCTCGAAGCTCTCTGCGGCCAGGGAACCTGTCTTCCCATTCTGTTTTACTGTACTCCCCCCAAATCTTAGTACAGTGCTCTGCACCCAGTAAGTGCTCAATAAATACCATCGATTGACCGAGTGCCTACTGGACTGCCTTTGAGGCTATGAATAACAGACTATATCTACCTCTATCGGATTTCCTTAGTCATATTTGGTTGGGTTGAAGAGGAACCTACCTGCAGAGAACACTCAAAATAAGGAAAGGAATTTATATTCATTTTCATAAATTACATATTTATGTTAATGTTCATCTCCTCCACTAGAAACTCACTTTGGGCAGGGAACGTTTCCACTAACTCTGTTCTATTGTGCTCTCCCAAGCACTTAGTACAGTGCCCTTGCACACAAAAAGCTCTCAGGAAACACTATTAATATTGAATAAATATTAGGCAATGTGGGTCATTCATTCATTTCTAGACTGTGAGCCCGGTGCGGACAGGGATTGTCTCTCTTTGTTTTTGAATTGTACTTTCCAAGTGCTTAGTACAGTGCTCTTCACACAGAGCACTAAATCAATCAATCAATAAATACACAATCAATCAATAAACATAATCAATAAATAGTATTGAATGATAATATCAGGATGCCATTATGGCACACACCAAAAAGGTGATTGCAGAAATGATCAATTAATCAGTGGTATTTATTAAGCACAAACTGTGTGCCAAGCACTTAACTAAGTACTTGGGAGAGTGAATAGAACAGAGTTGGGAGAGTATAGTAGGTTAGAGTTGGTAGACAATATAAAAACATATTTGTAAAGTGTGCATATGTGGGTGTGTGTTTGTGTGTGTGTATGTGTAAGAGAGAGAGAAAGGGTGGGGGGGTGTGGTGATAGGACTCCAGAACCTTTTTCAGTGCTCTAAAGTCATTGCCTTCCCATCCTGGGTATCTGTGAAAGTGAAAATGCAGACTTAGAAACAAAAACGGAGGGAGGATGAAAGTTGAAAATAAAAATGAGGATTTTCCGATTCATTCCTATAAATGTGCTTCTTCTCTGTGCCTCTTTGGGAAATTCACAGATAATCCATGAAAATGGGAAACACCACCAAGCTGACAGAACTCCTCCTGCTGGGATTCTCGGAGGTCCGGGAGCTGCAGCTGGTCCACACCGCACTGTTCTTCCTGGTCTACCTGGTGGCCCTGATGGGGAATCTCCTCATCGTCGCCATCACCGTCCTCGACAGGCGCCTCCACACCCCCATGTACTTCTTCTTCAGGAACCTGTCCATCCTCGACCTCTGCTACATCTCCATCACCATCGCAAGTCTACCCACAACTCCCTGATCAATGGCAGAGCCATCTCTCTATGGGGCTGTGTGGCTCAGATCTTATTTGTGGTTTCGTTTGCTTTCTCGGAGTTGTTCCTCCTCACGGCGATGTCCTATGACCGCTATGCCGCCATCTGCTGCCCCCTGCGCTACGAGGTCATCATGGACAAAGGGGCCTGGGGAAAGATGACCGCCACCTCGTGGCTCAGCGGGGGCATATTCGGGGTGATGTACACAACAGGAACATTAACACTGAGCTTCTATGGCTCTAACTTGATCCAACAGTTCATCTGCGACATCCCTTTCTTACTGAAGATCTCCTGTTCCCGAAACGCACATTGTCATCGATGTCAGCATGGTCACTGCATTTAGCTTGGCTTTCATCTCTTTCATTTGCATTGACTTATCGTACATGCACATCTTTCTGGCTGTGCTGAGGATGCCGGCCGCCGAGGGCCAGGCCAAAGCCTTTTCCACCTGCCTTCCTCACCTCATTGTTGTTACCATTTTCCTCTCGACTGGAACCGTTGCCTACCGCAAACTCATATCAGTCTCCCCCTGCACCCTGGACCTGCTGGTGTCCATGTTCTACATCATGGTGCCCCCCGCTCTGAACCCCCTCATCAACAGCCTGAGGAACCGGGACATGAAGGCCGCTCTGGGGAGGATCCTGCGGGGGCATACAGTCTTCCAGAACAAAGATTCCTTTTTTTTTGACCGGACATTTGCCCCCAGAGTGTTTTTAAGCCCCCCGGCTGTGAACTGCACTGTACTAAGTTGGAAATTTCTCCTTCTCTGGTGATCAATCAATCAGTGGTATTTACCGAGGGCTTACTTAGTGCAGCACACTGTACTTAGTGTTTAGGACAGTCCAACACAACAGAATTGGCAGAGACGTTCCCCTCCCACAAGGAGCTAACAGTCTTGAATACTATTCACTACCCTGTCTCCCTTCCCCTGACTTCCCAGATTCCAAATCCTTCCCTGACTAAATTGCTATTTATCCAGTATCATGACGGAGATTCCGTTTTCAGCTGATCCATGTCATGTCTACTACAGATCACTCTCCCCACTTTCACAGCCTATTGAAGGAAAATCTCCTCCAAGAGGCCTACCAAGCCCACATTTCCTCTTCTCCCACTCCTTTCCCCGTCACCGTTGCACTTGGATTTGCTTCCTTTATACACTCCTCCCTCAGCCCCACAGCACTTATGTCCATATCCATCATTCATTTTTTATATTCATTTCTGTGTCCGCCACTAGTCCGTATACTTACCTTGGGCAGGGAACGCGTCTGCCGACTCTGTTATATTGAACTGTCCCAAGCACTTAGTAAACCGTTCTGCGTACAGTAAGCCCTGAATAACTATCACTGTTTGATTGATTAGCTAATATGTTCCCGGATGACTTTCCATGCAATATTTTAACATTAAGTGCCTAGTCTCCCTTCTCTAGAATCCAGCTGCTCTCCCAGAATTGATTCCCAATGCTTGGGAATATTGTGATGTGGTATTTGGGGTGGCGATGTTATGTTGGTTTCCCCCGCCTCCACCCAACTTATTTATTCACTATCCCTTCTGGGTTGCCTGAACCCTAAGGTCTTAACCTCTAAGGACTTGGATACTTACCCCACCCCCTCCCCATAACACTTATGTCCAAATCCTTACACTCTATTGCTTCCCGTCTGTAATTCACTTGAATATCTGCCTCCACCATAAGATTGCCAGCCCCTTGAGACAGGGATCCTGTTTAAGAAGCCTAGTGGTTTGTCCAAAGACATAAAACAGTGCTCTGGTAGTGCTCACCAAATAGGGAAGCAGAATAGCCTAGAGGAAAGGCCCAAGGCCTGGGAGTTAGAGGATCTGGGTTCTAATCATCTCTTCACCACTTGTCTGCTCTGTGACCTTGGTCAAGTCACTTCTCTGTCGTTCAGTTTCCTCATCTGTAAAATGGGGATGAAGATTGTGAGCCCCGTGTGAAACGGAGACTGTGTCCAACCTGATTAGCTTGTATATATCTCCAGTGCTTATACAGTGCTTGACAAATAGTAAGTGCTTAACACATGCTACAGTTACTATTATTATTATTATTATCTTCAGTGCATAAGAGGACAAAAACAGAGAGAGGAAAGAGTTAGTTAATGGGGGATCCTAGATCATAAGGAGGGAATCAAAAAGAGATCCTTGAACATAAAAATGATTCCAGGTGACAACTTCCCTACCCAGAAGAAGTGAAAAGTCTAGAGAGGGAGACAGGCAGTAATCTAAATAAATAATTTACGATATACAATTCTTAATTTATTAATATGAAGTGCTGTGGGGTTGAGAGTAGCTTTATTATTCTCATGGGGAAGCCAGGATAATTCATTTATTCACTCATTCAATCATATTTGATAGCACTGTAGATTCTGGGGGTTTTCAGTCACGAGGTCCCTCAGAACAAAAGAGGAATCCTGCTTTCTCCAAAGGCAACAGAGAGGTCACATGGGAAGGATTATAAATTGCCACTCGAGAGGTGCGCAGAATGTGAAAGACACCATCTTTTGGGAACTCCACAACAAGAGAATGATATCTCCTCTTGGGTGCAACCAGCAATCAATCAGTGGGATTTACTGAACGCTTACTGTATACAGGGCACTGGACTAAACGCTCAGGAGAGTACAATAATACAGAGTTGGGAGATATGTTCCCTGGCCACAGTGAACATACAGTCCAGAGGAGGAGACAGACTTTAATTAATCCATCAATGGAAATTATGGAACGCTTCCTGTATGGAGAGCTCTGTACTAAGCGCTCTGGAGAATGCAATATAACAGAGTTGGTAGACAGGTTCCCTGACCACAACGAGCTTGACATCTACAGACAGAGGGGCTGAACAGCATAAAGGGGAGGTTTTTAACTCTGGGAGAAATGTGACGAGGAATAGCCGGTTTCCAGCCATTGGTAAGTGCCAACGTGCATCAGGAAATCCATTTCAGTGACCCTCAGCTGTTTCATTGTTCATGTGAGCACCTGGATGATCCTTGTCTTCCTCTAGTTTGATAATTGCTTCCTATATTCCAGGTACAGGGCTAGGCTCTTGGTTAGATATAAGACTGGACAGAGTTCATTCCCCACATGGGGCTCACAATTTAAATTGGATGGAAAACAGGTATTTTTTAAAGGTACTTGTTAAGCACTTAGTGTGTGCCTTGTAATAATAATAACAATAATAATGATTATGGTATTGGCTATACGCTTACTATGAGCCAGGCACTGAACTGAACGCTGGAACTGTTCTAAGTGCTGGAGTTGATACAAGATTGGACATAGCCCACGTCCCACATGGAGCTCACACTCTAAGTAGAATGGAGAACGGGTATTTTTATTATTGATACGTGTTAAGCACTCAGTACGTGCCTAGAACTATTCCAAGTGTTAGGGGAAATACAGGATAATAATAATGATGGTATTTGTTAAGCACTTACTATATGCCAATCACTGTTCTAAGCATTGGAGTATATACAAGGTAATCAGGTTGTCCCATATGGAGATCACAGTCTTAATTTCCATTTTACAGATGAAGAAACTGAGACACAGAGAAGTTAAGTGGCTTGCCCAAGGTCACACAACAAACAAGTGGCAGAGGCAGGATTAGAACTTAGGTTTTCTGGCTCCCAAGCCTGTGCTCGTTCCACTAAACCATGCTGCTTCTCTAATAAACAGATTGACCATAGACTCTCTCCCACATGGGGCTCACAGTTAAGGTAGCGAGGAGAAAAAGTAATTAATCACTATTTGCAAATGAAGGAACTGAGGCCAGAGAAGTTATGTGACTGGCCAAAAGTTTCACAGCAGGTCACATTGCAAGCTAGTGGCATACCTATAATTGAAACTCTGTCTCCTGGTCTAGATATCTCCTCGAATTTTGTTTGGTCTCTGTGCTTCTGTCTCCCTATCTCTGTTTCTCTGTGTCTGCCTGTCTTTAAGTCACACTGCCGTTTCGTGTTTTTCTTTGTGTTCATTTGGGAGAGGAGAGTGGTGGTCTGTCAGATATGAAGGAGAGGGCGTTCCAGAGCAAATAGGCTAGTGTGACTAGATAAATAAGAGGAATTGCAGTATCTCAATCTTCATAAATATTTAAGAACATGGAACGTTCCCGGGAGAATAAATTGGTTTATGTGCTTGTCTTCATTCCAAGCCAGAGGCAGAAGAATGAGAAATCTGAGAGGTCCGATGCAACCTAACAATTTCACGTTTCTTGTGTGTTTCTCGGAATGATACTCAATTGTTTTCTTGTTACCCTCAAGTAGTCCTCAGACCACATGGCCAATCGCACAGTTGTGAGGGAATTCCTACTGCTGGATTTCTCAGAGGTCCGAGAGCTGAAGCTGGTCCAACCTGTGCTGTTCTTCGTGGTCTACCTGGCGGCCCTGACAGGGAATCTCCTCGTCGTCGCCGTCACCGCCCTCGACCAGCGCCTCCAGCTCCCCATGTAATACTTTCTCAGGAATCTGTCAGTCCTCGACCTCTACTACATCTCTGCCACCGTCCCCAAATCCATCCTCAACTCCCTGATCAATAACAGATCTATCTATTTCAGAAGCTATGTGGCCCAGGTCTTTTTGGTGGTTCTGTTTGCCGATTCAGAGCTGTTCATCTTCACGGCGATGTCCTATGACCGCTTCGCAGCCGTCTGCCGCCCCCTGCGCTACAATGCCATCTTTGACTAAGAGGCCTGTGGAAAGATGGCCTCCATCTCCTCGCTCAAGGGAGGGCTTTTCGGGGCGAGGTACTCAGCCAGGACGTTCACACTAAGCTTCTGTGAGTCCATCATGATCCAGCACGTCTTCTGCGACGTGCCCTCCTTACTGAAGATCGCCTGCTCGGAAACGCACGTTGTCTTTGACGTTAGCCTGGCTGTGGGTATCGGAATTAGTTTCATGTCCTTTGTCTCCATCGTCATCTTCTACATCCTCATCTTCTCGGCCGTGCTGAGGTTCCCGTCCACCGACAGTCAGGCCAAAGCCTTTACCACCAGCCTGCCCCACATCGCCATCAGAACTCTTTATCTCTCGATGGGAAAATTTACCCACCTCAACACTGTGTCAGACTCCCCCTCGACGCTGGACCTGCTGATGCCCGTGTTCTACCTTGACCTTGAGGAACGTTTATGGCTGAAACCCATTACTCCTGTCTGCTCTCTGCTCTTCTTCCACTCTGAAATTGGCTGTGTACCTCTTATACACTTTGATACTTACCCCAGCCCCACGATACTCGTATAAATAGTCTCATGCTCTAATAATTCCCCTAACCCTGATCTACTGTCATGTCTATCTCCCCCTGTAGTCTGCAAGCTTCTTGAAGGCAAGTATCATGTCTACCAACTCCGTCGCATTGTACTTTCTCAAGTGCTTATTACAGTGCTCTGCAAACAGTAAGCACACAATAAAAATCCATTGATTGATTGATTGTTATCCCAATCTCCATCAATGCATGGGAAAAGGAAGCTATAAAGCTCAGAAGAGACGATGGGAGCGACAAAGAAGGCAGAGAAGGAACATGGGCAGAGAGAAATCGGGAAGATCCAGGAAAACACGGCTGGAGTGGTCAGAGGATGGTGAGAGGCTGCTCTGGGGTTGGTGGTGGTCTCACATAGAAAGAGCATCCAGGGCCAAGGGGGTAGGGGTGTAGAGGAGTAGGATTACCCAAAAATAATTGCTACAGGAAATGGACCACAATCAGAGGCCATTAGAGGACCAGGTAGAACAGATCCAGGAATAATTGACCAGGGGAAAAGCAGACTCTAGAGAGAAAGACTATAACTTTCATTTCATTAATAGTACTTAAGGGTTTACTATATTTCAAGTACAGTACTAAGTGATGGGATAAGCGATGAAGCATGGGCTAGTGGATAGAGCACAGGACTCCTCAAAAATATCCAGTGGCTACCAATCAATCTGCGCATCAGGCAGAAACTCCTCACCCTCGGCTGCAAGGCTCTCCATCACCTCGCCCCCTCCTACCTCACCTCCCTTCTCTCCTTCTACTGCCCAGCCTACACCCTCCGCTCCTCTGCGGCTAATCTCCTCACCGTGCCTCGTTCTCGCCGGTCCCACCGTCGACTCCAGGCCCACATCATCCCTCTGGCCTGGAATGCCCTCCCTCCCAACATCCGCCAAGCTAGCTCTCTTCTTCTCTTCAAGGCCCTACTGAGAGCTCACCTCCTCCAGGAGGCCTTCTCAGACTGAGCCCCCTCCTTCTGTTCCCCATCCCCCCGCCTTACCTCCTTCCCTTCCCTATATGTTTGCACGTATTTATTACTCTATTTATTTATTTATTTTACTTGTACATATCTATTCTATTTATTTTATTTTGTTAGTATGTTTTGTTTTGTTCTCTGTCTCCCCCTTCTAGAATGTGAGAACACTGTTGGGTAGGGACCGTCTCTATATGTTGCCAACTTCTACTTCCCAAGCGCTTAGTACAGTGCTCTGCACATAGTAAGCACTCAATAAATACGATTGATTGATTGATTGGTTGATTGAGGACTGGGAATAGGAAGGAACTGATCTGCCACGTTGCTGTGCCACCTTGGGCAAGTCACCTCACTTCTCTGTGCCTCAGTTGCTTCATCTATAAAATGAGGATTAAGACTGTGAGACCCATATGGGAAAGGAACTCCCTCTCAGGCCCCCTGTTCCTTCCCCTCCTCCATCCCTCACCCCCAACGATCTGGCCTCCTACTTCATTAGTAAAATTAACTCCATTAGATCTGAGCTCCCCAAAGTCACTCTCCCCCCCTTCGCCAACCCCCCTGCTCTCAACCCTCTCCGCTACTCTCCCGTTCTTCCCAGCAATATCTTCAGATGAGATCTCCTCCCTCCTCTCAAGTGCTACTCCAGCCACCTTTGCTTCTGACCCCATTCCCTCTCATCTTATGAAATCTATCGCCCCTTCCCTCCTCCCCACCTTACCTTCCATCTTCAACCACCCACTCCCCACTGGTTTATTCCCCTCTGCCTGCAAACATGCCCACGTCTCCCCCATCCTAAAAAAAACACTCTTGACCCCATCTCTCCTTCTAGTTATCGCCTTACCTCCCTCCTACCATTCCTTTCCAAACTCCTTGAATGAGTCGTCTACACCCGCTGCCTCACATTACTCAATGCCAACTCTCTCCTCGACCCATTCCAATTTGGCTTCCGACCCCTACACTCCACCGAAACTAACCTCTCAAAGGTCACCAATGACTTCCTTCTTGCCATATCCAACGGTTCCTACTATATCCTAATCCTCCTCGACCTCTCAGCTGCCTTCGATATTGTGGACCACCCCCTTTCCCTCAACACGCTGTCCAGGCTTGGCTTCACAGACTCCATCCTCTCCTGGTTCTCCTATTATCTCTTCAGCCGTTCATTCTTAGTCTCCTTTGCGGGCTCCTCCTCCCCCTCCCATCCCCTTCCTGTAGGGGTTCCTCAAGGGTCAGTTCTTGGTCCCCTGCTGTTCTCTATCTACACTCACTCCCTTAGTGAACTCATTTGTTCCCACGTCTTCAACTATCATCACCACGATGGTGACACACAAATCTCCATCTCCGCCCCTGCTCTCTCTCCCTCCCTCCAGGCTCTTATCTCCTCCTGCCTTCTGGACATCGCCATCTGGATGTCTGCCCACCATCTAAAAATCAATATGTCTAAGACTGAACTCCTTATCTTCCCTCCCAAACCCTGACCTCTCCCTGACTTATGCGTCACTGTAGACAGCACTACCATCCTTCCCGTCTCACAAGCCCGCAACCTCGGTGTCATCCTCGACTCCGCTACCTCGTTCACACCTCATATCCAATCCGTCACAAAAACCTGCCGGTCTCACCTCCCCAACATCGCCAAGATCCGCCCTTTTCTCTCCATACAAACCGCTACCCTCCTGGTCCAGTCTCTCATCCCATCACGACTGTATTACTGCATCAGCCCCCTCTCTGATCTCCCCACTTAAGTCTATACTTCACGCTGCTGCCCGGGTCATCTTTGTGCAGAAACGCTCTGGGCATGTTACTCTCCTCCTCAAAATTCTACAGTGGCTACCAGTCAATCTACGCATCAGGCAAAATCTCCTCACTCTCGGCTTCAAAGCTGCCCATCACCTCGCGCCCTCCTACCTCACCTCCCTTTTCTCCTTCTACAGCCCAGCCCGCACCCTCCGCTTCTCTGCCACTAACCTCCTCACTGTGCCTCGTTCTCGCCTGTCCCACCATCGACCCCCGGCCCACGTCCTTCCCCTGGCCTGGAATGCCCTCCCTCCACACAAAAACCAAGCTAGCTCTCTTCCCACCTTTTTTCTCTCCTCCTCCCCATCCCCCCCATCCTACCTACTTCCCCACCCCACAGCACCTGTATATATGTTTTTACGGATTTATTACTCTATTTTACTTGTACATATTTACTATTCTGTTTATTTTGTTAATGATATGCATCTAGCTTTACTTCTATTTATTCTGATGACACCTGTCCACATGTTTTGTTTTGTTGTTTGTCTCCCCCTTCTAGACTGTGAGCCCGTTGTTGGGTAGGGACCGTCTCTATATGTTGCCAACTTGTACTTCCCAAGTGCTTGGTACAGTGCTCTGCATACAATAAGCGCTCAATAAATATGACTGAATGAATGAATTATCATTATTATGAACCAGTCGAATCCCTTCCTATCCTTTTGTGCCTATTCAATAGCTCCTCTACCTCTCATTCATTCATTCAGTCGTATTTATTGAGCGCTTACTGTGTGCAGAGTACTGTACTAAGCGCTTGGGAAGTACAAGTTGGCAACATATAGAGACGGTCCCTACGCAACAGTGGGCTCACAGACTAGAAGGGGGAGACAGACAACAAAACAAAACATACCAACAAAATAAAATAAATATAATAAATGTGTACAAGTAAAATAAATAGAGTAATAAATATGCTGTGGGGAGGGGAAGGAGGTAAGGCTGGGGGATGGGGAGGCAGACAAGGGGGAGAGGAAGGAGGGGGCTCAGTCTGGGGAGGTCTCCTGGAGGAGGTGAGCTCTCAGTAGGGCCTTGAAGGGAGGAAGAGAGCTAGCTTGGTGGACGGGCAGAGGGAGGGCATTCCAGGCACGGGGGATGACATGGGCCGGGGGTCGATGGCTGGACAGGCGAGAACGAGGTACGGTGAGGAGATTAGCGGCAGAGGAGCAGAGGGTGCGGGGTGGGCTGTAGAAGGAGAGAAGGGAGGTGAGGTAGGAGGGGGCGAGGTGATGGAGAGCCTTGAGGCCGAGGGTGAGGAGTTTCTGCCCGATGCGCAGATTGATTGGTAGCCACTGGAGATTTTTGAGGAGGGGAGTAACATGCCCAGAGCGTTTCTGGACAAAGACAATCCGGGCAGCAGCATGAAGTATGGATTGAAGTGGGGAGAGACATGAGGATGGGCGATCAGAGAGAAGGCTGATACAGTAGTCCAGACGGGATAGGATGAGAGCTTGAATAAGCAGGGTAACGGTATGGATGGAGAGGAAAGGGCAGACCTTAGCAATGTTGTGGAGCTGAGACCGGCAGGTTTTTGTGATGGCTTGGATGTGAGGGGTGAATGAGAGGGCGGAGTCGAGGATGACACCAAGGTTGCGGGCTTGTGAGATGGGAAGGATGGTAGTGTCGTCAACAGAGATGGGAAAGTCAGGGAGAGGACAGGGTTTGGGAGGGAAGACAAGGAGTTCAGTCTTGGACATGTTGAGTTTTAGGTGGCAGGCAGACATCCAGATGGATATGTCCTGAAGGCAGGAGGAGATGCGAGCCTGGAGAGAGGGGGAGAGAGCAGGGGCAGAGATGTAGATCTGGGTGTCATCAGCGTAGAGATGATAGTTGAAGCCGTGGGAGCGAATGAGGTCACCAAGGGAGTGAGTGTAGATCGAGAACAGAAGGGGTCCAAGCACTGAACCTTGGGGAACCTCCACAGTAAGGGGATGGGAGTGGGAGGAGGAGTCTGCAAAAGAGACTGAGAATGAACGACCGGAGAGATAAGAGGAGAACCATGAGAGGACGGAGTCTGTGAAGCCAAGGTCGGTTAGCGTGTTGAGGAGAAGGGGGTGGTCCACAGACCACCACAGACCACAGACCACCCAAATCCATGCTCAACTCCCTGAACGACCATAAAGAAATCTCCCTTCTGGGCTGTGCTGCCCAGCTCTTCTTAGTGGCTTACCTTGGTGTTTCAGAGCTGTCTTTTCTCACGACGATGTGTTATGACCACTACGCTGCCATCTCCCATCCCCTGCGATATGACCTCATCATGGACCGAGAGGCCTATGGGAAGATGGCGGCCATCTTCTGGCTCAGCAGGGGGCTCTTCTAGGCGATGCACTTAGCCGGGATCTTCACATTAAGCTTCTGTGAGTCCAACATGATCCAGCAGTTCTTCTGGGACGTCCCCACCTTAATGAAGATCGCCTGCTCAGAAACGCAGGTTATCATTGACATCAGTGTGGCTGTGGGTATCGTATTTAGTTTCATGTCCTTTATCTCCATCGTCGTTTTCTACAACCGCATCTTCTCGACCTTGCTGAGGTTCCCGTCCACCGAGAGTCAGGCCAAAGCCTTCTCCACCTGCCGGCCCCACCTGGCCGTCGTCACCGTTTTTCTCTCGACTGGAACCTTTGCTTAGCTCAAGCCCGTGTCAGACTCCCCCTCGACCCTGGACCTGCTGGTTTCCGTGTTCTAGTCTGTAGTGTCCCCCACCCGGAACCCACTCTTCTACAGTCTAAGGAATAGGGACATGCAGGCCGCCGTGGGGAGGTTGTTGGGTGTGACATGATGGTCCTGACGAAATGAGACATATGACAGGCTCCATGGGGAGGGGACTGGGTGTGAAAGGACGGCTCTGAGAAACAGGGACATGCAGGCCTCCCTGGGGAGAGGGTTGCCTGTGAGGGGATAGTCCTAAGGAACGGAGACACATGAAGGCCGCCATGGGGAGGGGGCTGAGCATGAGAGGATGGTCCTGAAGATGAGAGTCATGCAGGCTGCCCTGTGGAATGTGCTGGGTGTGAGGGGATGGCCCTGAGGAACAGGGACATGAACACCGCTCAGAGGAAATGTTTGAGCTAAGACCCATTTACGGAGAGTCAAATAAATCTTTCCACATCAATTTGCCCCCTCCTACCTCACCACCCTCTTGTCCCACTATAACCCAGCCCACCCACGTCACTCTTCCAATGCCAGACTACTCATTGTACCTCTATCTCGTCTACCTCACTGTCGACCCCTCACCTACGTCCTGTCTCTGGCCTGCAACGCCCTCCCTCTTCATGTCCAATAGACAATTACTCTCCCCACTTTCAAAGCCATATTGAAGGTACACAATGATAATAATAATAATAATAATAATAATAATAATAATAATGACATTTATTAAGCGCTTACTATGTGCAAAGCACTGTTCTGAAAGCTGGGGAGGTTGCAAGGTGATCAGGGTGTCCCACAGGGGGCTCACATTCGTAATCCCCATTTTACAAATGAGGTAACTGAGGCACAAAGAAGTTAAGTGACGTTCAAAGTCACACAACTGACAATTGGTGGAGCCGGGATTTGAACCCTTGACCTCTGACTCCAAAGCCCGGGCTCTTTCCATTGGACCACGCTGCTCCTCCAAAAGGTCTTCTCAGACCTAGACCTCTTCTCTCAGTCCCTTCTGCGTCATCTGTGCCCTTGGATTGGCACCCTTTATTCACTCCACCTACTGCTCCACAGTACTTATGTCCATATCTGTTATTTAGTTATTTATTTATATTAATGCCTGCCTTGCCCTCTAGACTGTAGCTCATTGTGGGCGGGGAATATGTATACCAACTTCGTTTTACTGTCCTCTCCCTTGTGCTTAGTACAGTGCTCTCCACATAGTAAGCACTCTGCCGTCGAGTCATCTCCGACCCATAGCGATGCCATGGATACATCTCTCCCAGAATGCCCCACCTCCATATGCAATCGTTCTGGTAGTGGATCCATAGAGTTTTCTTGGTAAAAATCCCTAAGTGGTTTACCACTGCCTCCTTCTGCACAATAAACTTTAGTCTCCACCCTCGACTCTCCCCTATGCTGCTGCAGCCCAGCAAAGGTGAGATTTGACCTGTGAACAGTTTAGACCATGAACAGCGAGGCCTTAGATTTCATTCCTCCAACCATTCCCTGGTATTTGTTAAGAGCTTACCTTGTTCCAGCCACTGAACTAAGCACTCGGGAGAGCTCAGACACAATTAGGACAATCGGGTTAGACCCAGTCGCTGTCCAACATGGGGCTCACAGTCTTAGTCTCCATTTTAGAGATGAGGGAACTGAGGCCCAGAGAAGTGAATGCATTTGCCCAAGGCCACACAGCAGACATGTGGCAGAGGCAGGATTAGAATACACGTGCTTCTGATTCCAAAACCGGTGCTCTATCCACTAGGCCACACTGCTTCTCCTCGGCTTCCTCCTGAAATAAAAATATTTTTGAATGGGTATTTCATTACCTGTTCATGTATCCTTTTGACCTTACGCTCACTGTGGACAGGGAGCGTGTTTATCAATCATATCTCATTGTCCTCGCCCAAGGTTCTAGTACAGTGCTGTGCACACAGTAAGAGCTCAATAAATATCTTTGATTGATTGACTCCTCTAGACCGTAAGCTCCTTGTAGGCAGGGAATGTGTCTACCAATTCTGTCATATGGTACTTTTCCAAGCACCTCATACAGTGTTCCGTATACAGTAGGCACTCACAAAATACCATTGATTTACTGATCTAAATGAACTGGATTGATATATTGATCTACGAGACAATTTTCCTCCCGTCATCCCCCTCCCCTAGACCTCTCCTGGAGACCCTCACAGCTGAAAGTGGAGTATAAAGCCGAGAGGGCAGAGTGGAGGGGGAGTGTTATATCGTTCCATTGTTCTCTCCCAAGAGCTCAGTACAGTGCTTTGCACACAGTAAGCTCTCAATAAATATCACTGAAAGAGTGAATGAATTAATGAATGAGTGCTGGCTGACTATGCTTCCTGCTTCTGTCCCTGCTAGTAAGAGCAGGGTGGTAGATACAATATAAACAGGTTGGACACTGTCCCTCACCAACATGGGGCTCACAGGCTAAGAGGGAGGGAGAGCAGGTGCTTTATTCCCATTTTACTGACGAGGTAACAGGGAAGTAAAATGACTTGCCCAAGGTCACACAACTGAACCCTGGTGGATTTGGGATGAGAAGCCAGGTCCTCTGACTCCCAGGCCTGGACTGTTTCTATTAGTCCACATCACTTTTGCTGAGATATTCAGACGGTCCTAATTACTGGCATGTAATGAGGTTCAAATCCCCAAGGTTTTTATTAATTCCGGAAAGGAAATGATGATTAGTCCATTGATGTTGTTCTAGGAATGAATCCCAGAGAGGGAACCACGGAACTGGGCAGCTATTTAGGTTGTGAGGGCCAGTACTACAAGGATCCCATGATCCCGGCCTTCTGAGATATCTGGAAAGTCAGCAGAGCCCCGGGCCTGTCCTCTCACGGGGAATCCCCCAGGAAATAACCCTGCCATCTTCTGAGGGGATGGTGCAGCCAACCAGACATCCAAGGGGAGGAGGGAGGATCCTGACATCCCCCTCCCGCCCAGACCTTCCTGTCACCCCAACCTGCGTCCAGGACCAACGAGAGAAAAAGAACTGTGCTACTTGCTAAGTGTTTAGTATGTACCAAGAACTGTTGGTGAGTACTGTGGTAAATATAAGACTGTAAATTATCTGTGGGCAGGGAAAGTGTCTGCTAACTCTGTTATATTCTCCTAATAATTTAGTCCAGTACTCTGCACACAGTAAATGCTCAATAAATATAATTAATTGATTTACACAAGAAAATCCGATCAGGAACAATCTGAGAGGTTACACTAAATAGGTTTAGATATATGCCCATATCTTTATATCCGTATGGAGATTAGTAATAGTACTAATAGTAGTATCAATCAAAAAATCATTGATATTCAGTAAGCACTTACTATTCACTGAGCGCTGTACTAAGCCTGTGAGAATTATAGTAGATAGACACAATTCCTGACCAAAAGAAAATTACAATCTAGTAATCTCTTTCTCCACCTCCTTATAGGCAAGGACTGAGTCTACCAATTATGTCGTATTGTACACTCCCAAATGCTTAATACAGTGCTCTGCTCACGGTAGGTGCTCATTAAATACCATTAATTGGCTTGTAGGGGGAGATAGACATTAGATTAAATAATGGAGGGGGAAAACAGTAGAGAATATGAATATAGGTATAAGTGCTGTAAGGCTGGTCTGAGTATCGAAGTGCTTATGGATATGAAGGGGGGGGGACTACCAGGCCAGAGAGAGGACGTAAGCAAGTGGTCAGCGCTGAGATAGATGAGATCGAGATACAGTGAATAAGTGGTGTTTAAGGAGGAAAGTGGCTGGGTTATAGTAGGAGATTAGGGAGGTCAGGTAGAAGGCAGGTAGTTTGTAAGCTCACTGTGGGAGGGGAATGGGCCTGTTCATTTTTATATTATACTCTCCCAAGCGCTTAGTACAGCTATGCACACAGAGAGAACAATAAATACGATTGAGGGACTGACTGATTAGAGGAAATAGGTGATTTCAATGCCTTAAGGCTGGAGGTAAGGAGTTGGTGTTCGATGTGGAAAGAGATGGGCAACCACAGGAAGCTTTTGAGGAGAGGGGAGATGGGTGGATATAACAAAGCAAGCATGAGAATCTGTGGAGGATGTGGGTTCTAATTCCGGATCTGCCACTTATCTGTTGTGTGGCCTTGGGCAATCCACTTAACTTCTTTGTGCCTCAGTGATCTCATCTGTAAAATGGGGATGAAGGCTGTGAGACCCACGTGGGACAACTCACTTACCTTGTATCTACCCCAGAGCATAGAACAGTGCTTGGCACATAATAAGCGTTTAACAAATGTTATTATTATTATTATTATTATTATTATTATTATTGTTATTATTACAGTACAACTAGGAAATGGCAAACACGTTCACTGCCCAAAATAATCTTGCAGTCTCTAAGCTTTTCTCTGAGTATTTTCGTCCTTGTCTTCATTCACCCCTTTATTTACCTCTCCCTTAGACCCAAACACTTAGGTTCATATCCATAATTTATTCATTTATATTAATGTGTGTCTCTCCCTCAAGTCTATTTTGGGCAGGGTACGTGTCTACAAACTGTTACAGTTTATATAGTACTCTCCCAAGGGCTTAGTACAGCGCTCAGCACGCAGTAAGTGCTCAATAAATGTGATTGAAATCAGGATCTATCACAAGAAGTCTAAAGGCATCCCGCTGGAGGTCAACAGTGTCTCTATGGTGATGGGATTCCTCCTGCTGGGATTTTTGGAGGTCCGGGAGCTGCAGCCTGTCCATGCCACGCTGTTCCTCCTGACCTACCTGGCGACCCTGACGGGGAATCTCCTCATCGTCACCGTCACCGTCCTCGACCGACGCCTCCACTGAGAAATGCACTTCTTTCTCAGGAACCTGTCTGTGGCCAATCTCTGCTACATCTCTGTCACCATCCCCACATCCATTCCTGTCTTTCTAAAGCAGTGCCACTCCATCTCCTCCCCGGGCTGTGCGGCGCAGGTCTGTCTGGTAATCCTGCTTGCCATCTCTGAGTAGCTCGTCCTCACAGCCATGTCCTACGACCGCTATGCCGCCATCTGCCTTCCCCTGTATTATGACATCATCATGGACTGAGAGGGCTGTGGGAAGATGGCCGCCGCCCCAAGGCTCAGCGGGGGGCTGACAGAAGTCGTGTTTGTGGCTTCCACCTTCTCCCTGAGCTTCTGCGGGCCCAAAGCCGTCCCTCAGTTCTTCTGCACCGCCCCGTCCCTGCTGAAGACCTCCTACTCCGAGGCCCACGTCGCCAATGATGTAAACGTCACCACAGAAGTTTGCTTGGCTTTGCTCTGCTTCGTGCTCATCACCATCTCGTACGTGCACATCTTCTGAGCCATGCTGGGGCCAGGCCAAACCTTCTCCACCTTTCTGCCTCACCTCGTCGTCGTCACCACTTTCTTCTGCACAGCTGCCATTGCCCACCTCAAGCCTACATTCAGACTCCTCCTCAGCTCTGGACCTGCTGGTGTCCGTGTTCTACACCGTAGTGCCCCCCACCCTGAACCCCGTCATCTATAGCCTGAGGAACCGGGATGTGAAGGCCGCCCTGAGCCTTCTCCTTGGAGAAATCTCTTCCATCCTGAAGAGAAAATACCCATTCCCCACGTCAGACTGATGGTTGACACTGGTAAATTAACCCAGGATGAGTAACAATAATACTAATAACAGTGGCATTTCTTAAGTGCGTACAATGTGCCAAGCATTTTACCAAGCGCTGGGGCTGATTCAAGATATTCAGGCCCTACATGGAGGTCACGGTCTAAGTAAGAGGGAGAACAGGACTAAATCCCTATTTGGCTCATGAGGGAACTGAAGCACAGAGAAGTGAAGTGACTCACCCAAGGTCACCCTGCAGGTAAGTAGGGGAGCCGGGATTAGGACCCAATTCCTCTGCCTCCCAGGCCCGTGCTCTAGGAAGACGGGTCCCACTGTTTCCCAATGGTCAGGGATCTTTACACCTTAGTGCGCTTTCTCCCCCATCTAGACTGTAAGCTCGTTGTGGGCAGGGAAAGTGTCTACTACTTCTGTTGCATTGTGTTCTTCAAATTGCTTAGGGCAGCACTCTGCACATACAAAGCACTCAATAAATTTGATTAATTGATTACTCCTTCGGCGTGATGCTCCTTCTACTAAGCATGGTAAGCATGAGACCCTCGTTCCCACAGACCAAACCAGTCAGTCAGGTCGGACACTTTTTCTTATGGTATTTGTTAAGCTCTTATGATGTGCCAGGCTCAACTTAGCACTGGGGTAGATTCAAAGTAATCAGGTTGGAAGAGTCCCTGTCCCACATGGGGCTCACAGTCTTCATACCCATTTTGCAGTTGAGGGAACTGAGGCCCAGAGAAGTGAAGACTTGCCCACAGTCACCCAGCAGACAAGTGAGTGTCAGGATTAGAACCCAAGTCCTTCTGACTCCCAGGCACGCGGTCTATCTACTAGGCATGTCTCCTGTTGGTCATCTTCAGTTTTATGCCATACGAGTGACCCAGAAAGTAACATTTGAAATCAGAACAGTTTGAGCTGGAATTGACTTTGCCTCAGGAACAATTCTATCAATGATATTTTCATCCAGATTACCCAGGATTGTGTATTCAGTCAATTATCAGTAAATCAATCAATCAATCGATCGGTCAGTGGTACATATTGAGCACTTACTGTGCAGATCACTGTACTAATCGCTTGGGAGAGTCCAGTACAACAGAATAGGTAGACTTGTTTCCTGTCAACAATGAGTTTACAGTCTAGAGGGGAGACAGACATCTATGTAAATATAAATATGAATCAATCAGTGGTTTTACTGAGCACTTACTGTGTGAAGAATACTGTACTTCCCACCTTCTAGACTGTAAACCTGTTACTGGCAATCAATCAATCAATGGTATTTATCGAGCATGTACTATGTGCAAAGCACTGTTCTAAGCGCTTGGGACGGCAGAAAACAAGAGAATAAGCACAAATGTTCCCTACCCATAATGAGTTTGCAATATAGGGAGGGAGGGCAGGGAGCATATCCACTAATTATGTTGTATTGTACTCTCCCAAACGCTTAGTACAGTGTTGTGCACATAGTAAGTGCTGAATAAATAGATGAAAAAGACAGTTAAGTATATATATCAAATCAGAGAAGCTCCACTGTAGTGAGTAGTGCGAACAAGAATGTAAGGTTGTTGAGGGCAGGAAATGTGTCTCCCAAATTTTTTGTATTATACTCTCCCAAGCTCTTAATACAGTGCTCTGCACACAGTAAGCCCTCAACAAATACCACTAATTAACTGAATACGTAAGAGAAACAGTGTCGTCTAGTGGATAGATTACGGGCCTGGGAGTCAGACGGACATGGGTTATAAGCCCAGCTCGGCCACCTGTGGGCTGTGTGACCCCGAGAAAGTCACTTCGCTTCTCTGTAACTCAGTTCCCTCATCTGTAAAATGAAGATTAAGAGTGTGAGCCCCTTGTGGATGTCATGGACCCTGTCCAACCTGATTAGCATGTATCTACCCCGGGACATAGTACAGTGTCTGGCACATAATAAACGTTTAAAAAACACCTTTTATTGACCTGTCCTGTAATTCTTCCCTCGTGACCCCACCTGGCGATCGGGTAGCCAATCAATTTATCAATCATCAGAATTTAACCCTGCCCCTTCCCATTTCTTCTGACCTTTCTCATCCCCTGAACTTCAAGCTTTGTCCCTCTCAACCCTCTCAATTTCTCCCTCTCAACCCTCTCACCCCACTCCATGGCTTTCAAAATTATTCCTTGTTTCCCTGCTTCCCTTCCCCTCCCACCCCTCAACAACCCCCAACGACACACCTCCATGACTCCCTGGAGCTAAATCCATGAAGCATTCTAACATTGCAAAACTGAAACTGGGTGTAACTGTAGAAATACTCGTAGGCTGTCCACAGGTGTGAGTTCAATCAACCAAATCATTAATCGTATTCATTGAGTACTTATTTTCTGCAGAGGGTTGTACTAAGTGCTTGGGAGAGTACATTAAAACAGAGTTGGTAGACACATTCCCGTCCACTAAATCAATCAATCGCTGGTATTTAATGAGCACTTACTGTATGCAGAACACTTTACTAAGCAGAGTACAGTAGAGTTGGTATTCATTCAATCGTATTTATCGAACGCTTAGTGTGTGCAGAGCACTGTACTAAGAGCTTGGAAAGTACAATTCAGCAACAAATAGAGACAATCTCTGCCCACAATGGGCTCACAGTCTAGAAGCGGGGAGACAGACATGAAAGCAAATAAACAGTCAAAGCATTTGGGAGAGTAGTTCGTAGTCAGCCAGCCAATCATATTTATTGAGCGCTTAATGTATGCAGATCACTCTACTAAGCACTTGGGAGAGTGTGGTATAACAATATAACAGACACATTCCCTGCCCACACAATCAATCAATCAATCAATCAATTGCATTTATTGAGCGCTTACTGTGTGCAGAGCACTGTACTAAGCGCTTGGGAAGTACAAGCTGGCAACATATAAAGACAGTCCCTACCCAACAGTGGGCTCACAGTCTAGAATGGGGAGGCAGAGAACAAAACCAAACATACTAACAAAATAGAATAAATAGAATAGATAGGTACAAGTAAAATAAATAAATAAATACATAGAGTAATAAATATGTACAAACATATATAAATATATACAGGTGCTGCAGGTAAGGGAAGGAGGTAAAATGGGGGGATGGAGAGGGGGACGAGGGGGAGAGGAAGGAAGGGACTCAGTCTGGGAAAGCCTCCTGGAGGAGGTGAGCTCTCAGTAGGGCCTTGAAAGGAGGAAGAGAGCTAGCTTGGCGGATGGGCAGAGGGAGGGCATTCCAGGCCCGGGGGAGGGCGTGGGTCGGGGGTCGATGGCGGGACAGGCGAGAACGAGGCACGGTGAGGAGATTAGCGGCAGAGGAGCGGAGGGTGCGGGGTGGGCTGTAGAAGGAGAGAAGGGAGGTGAGGTAGGAGGGGGCGAGGTGATGGAGAGCCTTGAAGCCGAGGGTGAGGAGCTTACAGTCTATAGTCTAGAATACAATACAACACAGAGCAATACAATACAATACAATACGAGTTGCTAGGTAGGTTTCATGCTCTCAAGGAGTTTCCTTTCTAGTGAGGGAGACAGACTGTAAGAGAAAATAAAAATAGGGAAACTGCAGAGTATACGGATTCATTCGTTCAATCATATTCACTGATCACTTACCGTGTAAAAAGCACTGTACTAAGAACTTGGGAGAGTACAATATCACAATAAACAGACACATTCCCTGCTCACAACGAACTTACAATCTAGACGGGGAATCAGACGTTAATATAAATAAATTAATTACAGATATGTACATAAGATATGGACATCAGTACTTTGGGGCTGGGGTAAGTATCAAAGTGCTTAGGGGATAAAAGCTCAAGTACATAAGTGACGCAGTAGAGAAAGTCTAGGATGGGGAGATGAGAGATTAGTTCAGCGTGACTATAGTACAGTATTCTTGGTAGTCTCTGCACACAGTAAGCGCTCAAAAATCAATAAATCATATTTATTGAGCACTTACTGTGTGCACACCACCTTACTAAGTGCTTGGGGGAGTACAGTGCTTGGGAGTTGGTAGAATGAATAAAATAGTAATAACGATTTTGGTACCTGTTAAGCACTTACAATGTGCCAAGCACTGTTCTAAATGTTAGGATAGAAGTAAGTTAATCAGGTTGGACAGAGTCCCTGTCCCACATGGGGCTCAAACTCTTAATCTCCATTTTACAGATGAAGTAACTGAAGCCCGTTGAAGTGAAGTTACTTCTCCAAGTACACATAGCGGATCGGTGGTGGAGCTAGTATTAGAACCCAGATCCTATCATTAAACACCATTGATTGATTAATTGAGAGATTAGTCAAGGAAAACCTTCTGGAGGAGATGTAATAAGCAGAAGCCTGTGACACAGCTCCTGCTGTAAAGAACATTTGGGCCAAAGGGTATATTCATCCAACTGTATTAATTGAGCACTTACTGTGTGCAAAGCACTGCACTAAGCGCTTGGAAAGTACAATTCGTCAACAAATATAGACAATACCTACTCAACAACGGGCTCACAATCTAGAAGGGAGTGACAGACAACAAAACAAAACAAAACAAGTAGACTAGCATCAATAGCATCAAAATAAATAAATAGAACTATAGATCTATGCATATTATAAAAAACAGAATTATAGACATGAGCAAATATACACAAGTGCTGTGGGGTGGGGAGGGGGATAGAGCAGAAGGCAGAAGTTGGGGCGAAGGGGAGGGAAGAAGGAGCAGAGAAAAAGGGGGACGCAGTCTGGGAAGTCCTCTGGGAGGAGGTGAGCTCTCATTAGTATGTCCAGGCTCACCCCAAAACGACTCCAATAGGAGATGAGAAGAAACAAATACTAAAGACCCTCCCCAGAGACGCCAAACTTCCGGTTGACATAACAACAAATCTAAAGTGAAAGAAAAGAGAATGAAGGCAAGGAAATTGGCTTCTTCAAAAACGTTAGAATTCTTCCCATCGCCACATTTATGTCCCGGCTCCTCAGGCTGTAGATGAGGGGTTTCAGGGTGCGGGGCACCACGGTGTAGAACACGGTGCAGGTCCAGGGTCGAGGGGGAATCCGAGGGCAGTTTTCAGTAGGCAAAATACCCAGTGGAAAAAAACACAGTGATGACGGCGATGTGCGGCAGGCAGGTGGAAAAGGCTTTTGTCTGGCCTTCTTGAGAAGAGATGCTCCTCACCATGGAGAAGACGTGGGTATATGAAATAACTATAAAGAGGAAGCAGAAGAAGTTTGAAGTCGCACTGGAAATGAACAGGAACACCTCCCTGAGGGCATCATCGGAGCAGGCAAGAACCAGTAACTGGGTGAAGTCACGGAAAAAGTGACGGATCATGTTCGAGTCACCAAAAGACAAGGAAAATGTATTGACAGTGTGCGTGAGGCCCAAGAAACCACGCCAAAGCCAGGGGGCGGTGGCCATCTTCCCAGAGGCCCCTCGGTCCATGATGATCTCATAGCACAGGGGGAGGCAGATGATCACGTAGGGGGTCATAGTACATCGCTGTGAGCAGGGAGATCTCCAGTGACCCAAAGAAGGTGACGAAATAGAGTTGGGCAGCACAGCCCAGGAAGGAAATTGATTTATGGTCGGTCAGGAAGTTGTGAATGGATTGGGGGACGGTGATGGAGATGAGGCAGAGGTCGAGGATGGACAGGTTCCTGAGGAAGAAGTACATGGGGGTGTGGAGATGCCGGTCGAGGGCGGTGATAGTGACGAAGAGGAGATTCCCCATCAGGGCCGTCAGGTAGACCAGGAGGAACAGCTTGGCACGGACCAGCTGCAGCTCGCAGATCTCCGAGAATCCCAGCAGGAGGAAGTCTGTCACCGTGGAGATGTTGGCCACATCTGTCGGGAGGCCTTTAGGCATCTTGTGAAAGGATCTGATTTCAGACAATCAATCAATCAATCAATTATGTATATTGAGAGCTTACTTGGGAGACTACAGTCACTGCTATCTCATGTTAACTGTTAATGGCTCTCTGTGATGTCATCACCTGCTTATTGTATTGCCATTGCATGTTAATTGTTAACAGCTCTCTGTGATGTCATCGTCTACTTATTTTATTGATATCATATATTGATTGTTAACTTTCACCGTGATGTCACCATATGCTTTTTTTATTATTGCCATCACATGTTAATTGTTAACTACTCTCTGTGATTTCATCAACTTATTTTATTATTGCTATTGCATTATAGCTACTGCCTGTTAATTGTTAAATACCCGCTGTGCTGTTATTTACTATGCTGACCTCACCATGAACTATCAATTCCCCTGCTACCAACTGCCCTTCCCAGTCCTCACCTTTCCCTTCCCCTCTCCCACCCAGCTCTTTTCCTCCCTCTCCCCCGCCCCCACCCCTCCCTTTCACACCCTCCCCAGAATCCCTCTGTACCCGTGCCAACCCTCAACCCATCCCTTCCAACGCCATCCCTCTCCTCCTCCCCACCCCTGACCCATCCCAGTTCTCCTTTCTCATCACCACCCCTCTTCCCCCCTCTCCCCGCCCAGGCCCCCGCCAACTCATTCCAATCCAAACCCTCCCACCCCTCCCATCTTTTCCCCTCCTTCCCCTCCCTCCACAACTGCTGCCATGTGTGGCCTTTGGAACCCCGCTCCATTATAGCTAAGCTCTCTTTTATCCCTGACCTGTTCCTTTCCAGCTCTCTCCTCCTCCTCCCCTAACCGAAACATGTCTCACTCCGGATGACACGGTCTCTTCTGCTGCTCTCTCTAGCGGAGGCCTCTTCTTCTCCCACTCCCCCAGACTCACCGGAAAAGGAGGAGATGTCGGATTCCTTCTCGCACCCCAATGTCACTTCCACACAATCCCCCCTCCCCCTTCCCTTTCCCTGGTGTCTTCCCGCAATCTTAGTGTCATCCTCGACTCCGCTCTCTCGTTCACCTCACACATCCAATCCGTTACCAAAACCTGCCGGTCTCACCTCCACAGCATTGCCAAGATCCGCCCTTTCATCTCCATCCAAACCGCTACCCTTCTGGCAGTGTGCCTCTCTCCCAGAACGCCCTCCCTCTTCAAATCCAACAGACAATTACTCTCCCCTGCTTTAAAGCCCTACTGAAGGCCCATCTCCTCCAAGAGGCCTTCCCTGACTAAGCCCTCCTTGCCTCTTCTCCCACTCCCTTCTATTTTGCCCTGACTTGCTCTTTCTACTAAAGCATCCTTGACTGACATGTCTTAGCTGACCACCCTGTCTTTGTGTGTCCACTAGATCACACCAGTAACGTAACATGATGTGACGTATGTGTAGCATGCGGATACCTGAGGAAAAGTTCTATCTATTTAGTTGTTGTGTGCATCACCAGATGTTTTAGAGTGGTGTCTCAGACCTGATAGTCTGGTTTCCCGATATGTATCTCGGATTTACAATTTCAATACTAGTGCTGAAAACCTAGGATGGTACATTTTCAAGGACATGATAGAGGAATATAATTACTCTAGGATTATGGGGGCCTGGATATCGGCACTTGCACCCCTACAGCCTCCTCACTGTACCTCGTTCTCACCTGTCTCGCCATCGACCCCCGGCCAACGTTCTCCCCCTGGCCTGGAATGCCCTCCCTCCACACATCCACCCAGCTAGCTCTCTTCCTCCCTTCAAAGCCCTACTGAGAGCTCACCTTCTCCAAGAGGCCTTCTCAGACTGAACCCCGTCTTTTCTCTCCTCATCCGCACCCCTCGCCCTACCTCCTTTTCCTCCCAACAGCATCTGTATATATGTTTGTACAGATTTATTACTCTATTTTAATTGTACATATTTACTATTCTATTTATTTTGTTAATGATGTGCATCTAGCTTTATTTCTATTTATTCTGATGACTTGACACCTGTCCACATGTTTTGTTTTGTTGTCTGTATCCCCCTTATAGACTGTGAGCCCGTTGTTTGGTAGGGACCTTCTCTATATGTTGTCAACTTGTACTTCACTTAGTACAAGCGCTTGGTACAGTGCTCTGCACACAGTAAGTGCTCAATAAATACGATTGAATGATTGAGAAATGGTCTAGTAAATAAGCACTTAGCATAGCCTAACAACATCAATCAATGGTATTTGACAGCTTACTGTGTGCAGAGAACTGTACTAAGCCTTTGGGACAGTATAATAGAACAAGGTTTTTATGGCATGTATTAAGTGCTTACTATGTGCAAAGCAATGTTCTAAGCGCTTGGGAGGTTACAAGTTGATCAGGTTGTCCCACAGGGCGCTCACAGTCTTAATCCCCATTTTACAGATGAGGTAACGGAGGCACAGTGAAGTTAAGTGACTTGCCCAAAGTCACACAACTGAAAATTGGTGGAGCTTGGATTTGAACCTATGACCCCTGACTCCAACGTCTGTGATCTTTCTACCGAGCCATGCTGCTTCTCTCACCTCACCCTCCGTCTCACACAGCTTATGTATATATCCATAATTTCTTTATTTATATTAATGTCTGCCTCACCCTTTAGACTGTAAATTAATTGTGGGCAAGGATCAATCAGTCAATCAATCGTATTCATTGAGCACTTACTGTGGGCAGAGGTTAACATGATCCCTTCTCTAAAGAACCTTACAATCTAGTGGTGGAATTATTATCATTATTTAGTATTATGTTCTGTCAGTCAACACCTATCATCATCATCATCAATCATATTTATTGAGTGCTTACTGTGTGCAGAGCACTGTACTAAGCGCTTGGGAAGTACAAGCTGGCAACACATAGAGACAGTCCCTACACAACAGTAGGCTCACAGTCTAAAAGGGGGAGACAGAGAACAAAACCAAACATACTAACAAAATAAAATAAATAGAATAGATATGTACAAGTAAAATAAATAAATAGAGTAATAGAGTAACCTATGTACATTCCAGTCAATCAATCATGTTTATTGAGTGTTTACAGTATGCAGAGCCCTGTACTAAGTGCTTGAGGTGAGTACAGTGTAACAGATTTGGTAGACACATTCCTTACCCACAAAGAGCTTAGTTAGAGTCAAAGAAGGGGAGACAGACATTGGTATAAACATACAAATTACATCTCTGTACATAAATGCTGTGGGGCTGAGGGAGGGGTGAATAAAGTGTATTATATCCACAGACATATTGTGTTATATCATAGTATATTACATTGTATTACATTATATAGTAAATTACAATTCATGAGTTAGAGCCAGAATTGATTTATTTATGTTTACGTCTGAAGAAATGTGGATGTGGAGGCCTTGGTCGAAGGTGGTGACGGCGACGAAGAGGAGATTCCCCGTCAGGGCCGCCAGGTAGACCAGGAGGAACAGTGTGGAGTGGACTAACTGCAGCTCCCAGACCTCCGAGAATCCCTGTAGGAGGAATTCCCTCAGCGTGGAGATGTTGGTCATGTCTGTCTGGAGGCTTTTAGGCCTCTTGTGATAGGACCTGACTTCAGACAATCAAATCAATCAATCAATTATATTTATTGAGCGCTTACTTTTGAGAGTTCAATCTGAACAATGTAACGGAGTTAATAGACACATTTCTTTCCCACAAGGAGATAGATGGGGACTGAATCAATTAATCAATCACATATTTATTGAGATGCAACAGGTGACTATCGCCTGTCTGCTTGGTTTTTTTTGTCTGTCTCCCACTTCTAGACTGTGAGCAGGATGTTGGGTAGGGACCATCCCAATACCTATATTTTGCTGATTTGCACTTCCCAAGCGCTTAGTACAGTGTTTTGCACACAGTAAGCGCTCAATAAATACGATTGCGTGCAAAGCATTGTACTGAACATTTGGGAGAGTACAGTACAACAGAGCTGATAGACACAATCAAATCAATCGATCAATCATTGGTATTGATTGAGTGGTTACTGCTAAGCACTTGAAAGAGTACAGTACAATCAATGGTATTGATTGAATACGCACCATTCATTCATTCAATCGTATTTACTGAGCGCTTAACTCTGTGCAGAGCTCTGTTCTAAGCGCCTGGAAAGTACAATATAGCAGAGTTGGTAGATGTGTTTTCTACTCATAAGGAGCTTACATTCTGGAGGGGAAGACAGAATTTACCTGCCTATTCTATTCAGGACACCTTCCCATCACAGGGGACTGAACCCAGACTTGGAAACTCGAATTCAGTTCAGAACCCCCATTTCCACGGCTGCCCCATCTGATTCCCCCGACTCTCCAACTCAAAAGAACACACAGACCCTCTTACTCACTCCTTGATCTTCAGGAAACTGCTGTCCCCTGCTCCTTTACTGTTCGGGTGCCCGGAAGTATCACTCGATCAGTGATATTTATCGAGCGCTTACCATAGACAGAAAGAGAGAGAGCAATATACTAAGTGCTTGGTAGAGGACAATACAATAGATTTGAAAACATTCCCTGTCCTTACCCGCTTCTGGGAACGGAAAATCAGTTTGCTTGGCCAGAAGCGAGAGGCTACTGAGCTGGATTCGTCTTCGGACTTCCGGGGTGGACGGTTAGGGGATATCTGCTCCAAGGTTCAGTCTTATCCTTCCCCGAGGTCACGGGCAGGAATCCCGCCCACAGCCCAGGAAGTCATAGTCTCAAATGCTATATGGCATCACGACTTCGCCGTGGAGAGGAACACGAAGGAATAGCCCCCTGCGAGATTGGGGTAATTACCTACCACCCCATCTAACAGCCACTGATGCCCCCCAAGTAGGAGGGATTGGGAAACTGAAGAGAACTATTCTTCCCCTTTTTCAGACTTTGATTCACAGACATGTCCCTGATCTTCTCCTCTATTGGACCCTGACTCCCAGATGATTTCCTGATTTTCTCTTCTCTCAGGCCCTTATTCCCAGATCTTTACCTGATCTTTTCCTCTCTCTGACCCGGATTCACGGACCTATCCTTAATCCTTTCCTGTCTCGGACCCTGATTCACAGACCAGTTCTTGATCTTCTCCTCTCTCGGACCCCGATTGAGATACCTGTCCCTGATCCTCTCCTTTCTTGGACCCCGTCTCTTCTGGAAGATCACATCATCTCCAAGAGGCCTTCCCTGATAAAGCCTTATTTAAAAAGCCTTCCCACAGCACTCATGTACATATTCGTAATTCATTTATTTATCTTCATGTCCCTTTAGACTATAAGCTCATAGAGGGCAGGAAAAGTGTCTCGCAACTCTGTTATATTGTTCGTTTGGACACTCCCAAGCACTTAGTACATTGCTCAATAAAATCGATTGATTGATTGATTGATCGATCCCTGCCCACAATGAATTTATATCCTGAAGGGGGAGACAGACATTAATATAAATAAAGAAATTACGGATGTATACATAAACTCTGTGAGACTGAGTTGAATAAGCAGCCTGGCTTACTGGAAAGAGCCCGGGCTTGGGAGTCAGAGGTCGTGGGTTCTAATCCCAGCTCCGCCACATATCAGCTGTATGATTTTGGGCAAGTCACTTAACTTCTCTGTACCCCAGTTACCTCATCTGTAAAATGGGGCATAAGACTGTAAGCCACACATGGGACAACCTGATTACCTTGTATCTACCCTAGCGCTTAGAACAGTGCTTGACACACAGTAAGTGCTTAACAAATATCATCATCATAAAGGGTGCAAATCCAAGCGGAAGTGTGATGCAGAAGGGAGTGGGAGAAGAGGAAATGAGGGCTTAGTCGGGGAAGATTTATAGGAGGAGATGTGCTTTCAATAAAACAGAGAGAGGGTAGGTTAGATGGGAAGGGGGAGGGAGTAGCTGGCAAGTGAAAGGGCTTGGTTCATTCAATCACTCATTCAATCGTGTTTATTAAGCACTTACTGCGTGCAAAGCACTGAACTAAGCGCTTCGGAGAATACAATATAACAGTAAACAGACAAATTCCCTGACCACAACAAGCTTGCAGTCTAGAGGGGAAGACACATATTAATATCAATAAATAAAATTATAGATATGTGCACCAGTGCAGTGGGGCTGGGACGGGGGATAAATAAAGGGAGCAAGTCAGGGTGATGCAGAAGGGAGCAGGAGACTAGGAAAAGGGGGCTTAGTCAGGGAGGAGATGAGCCTTCAATAAGGCTTTGAAGGGGAGGTTATTAATGGGGGAGAAAGACAAGCTTCCTTTCTTTGCCCCAGAAATCCTCCACCTTGTGACTTTTTGGGGCCCAATTGGTCTGGCAAAGGGGAAGGGAAATGATGCTGTGGTGTCAAACCATAGTAAGGACGGAAAATAATAAGATCTAATTTTTTTGTATAGCACTTTTACCTTTCCAAAGCACTTTCACGTCAGTGATCTCATTCCAGCCTCACAAGAGATGGGAGTCAGAAGGACCTGGGTTCTAATCCCAACTCTACCTCTTGTCTCCTGTACATCCTTGGGCACGCCAGTTCACATCTCAGTGTCTCAGTTACCTCGTCTGTAAAAATAGTGAGTAAGATTGTGAGTCTCACATGGGACAGGTACTGGTTCCAACCTGATTATCTTGTAACTACCCAAGCACTTAGTACAGTGATTGACACATAGTAAGCAATTAACAAGTACCATCATCATAATCATTATTATCATCTGGAAAATGGGGATTAAGACTGTGAGCTCATGTGGGACATGGACTGAGTCCAGCCCTATTATACCCTAGCATTTAGAACGATGCCCGGAACCTAGTAAGTGCTTAACAATACTATAAAAAAAGAAAAGAATGAACACTGTGATCAGGGAAGGGTGTGGAAGCTCGGAGGTCACTGAAGGGTGAGGAGAGAGAGAAGAGAAGGGGGAAAATCAGTGCAGGGCTAGGAAACATCTCAGAGGACCACTGTCAGGGCAGAGAGAGGGGACATTTAATCTTGAGGAATGGATGGCCCCCAAGAACCCGCCCCAGGGCGGCCTTCATGTCCCGGTTCCTCAGGCTGTAGATGAGGGGGTTCAGGGCGTTCAGGGGGTTCAGGGGTTCAGACTCAGTAAGTGCTCAAAATATACCTCTGAATAATTGTTTAATTGAAGGGACCTGCCAAAGACTAGGGAAAAGTGGAACTGCAACCCAAGTATCCTGACTTCCAGTTCCTCATTCTTTTCAGGCTACTTTCCCGGTTGAAACCTCTTCCATGGGAATCTGAGCCCCCTTCTCTCAGGTGAATTCCTAAGGATTTGGGAGAGTACAGCTTGACTTTGTGAGTGAGGGGATCTCAGCCCTGCATGAGAATTTCCTCTTTGATTCACGGGGATTAAATCCTATTTAGACTGGGAACCCTATGTGGGACAAGAACTTTGCCCAACACGATACAGCTTGGATCCATCTAGCGCTTAGAACAGTGCTTGGCACGTAATAATTGCTTAACAAGTACTGTTGTTAGTATTACTCTTATTAATACCTAATCACTTCTTCCCATAACCTGCTCTTCATTAAATATTGTGTCGTTAACTACCTGTGGGTTCTAGAGAGGATGTGAGAATAAGTTCTCATGCCCACAGTTACCTTAGTCTTGGGTTTCAGGAAACGCAAAGGAGATAATAGGGAAGGGGAGGTAGTGTGACCTAGTGGGAAGACCCCAGAAATGGTATCCGGTGATTTGGATTCAAGTCCCGGCTTTGTCCCTGGATAGCTGTGTGCCCTTGTGAGATTAATACTTCGATTTCTCTGGATTTGTCTGAGTGGGAGTAGCATATTGCAGTCATTACAGGCAGGGTCACTCTCTCCCCCTTCATATGAGGCACAGCATCACTCTCACCACCGTCAAAGCTTTATTGATGGTACATCTCCCTAAGTCCTCATTTCCTCTTTTTCTGCGCCTTCCTGCTTCGCCCTTGCACTTGAATTTGCCCCCTTTATCATCCCTCCCTCAGCCCCACAGTACCAATGTCCATATCTATGATTTATTTCTACTGATGTCTTCCTCATCATTTAAACTGTAAGCTCGTCGAGGGCAGTGAACATGTATACAAACGCTCTTATATTATCCTCTCCCACACTCTTAGTATAGTGCCCTAAACACAGTAAACACTTAATACATACCATTGATTGATTTGCAATTTATTTTAATGACTGTCTACCCCATAGACTGTAAGCTCCTTGTGGGGAGGAAACGTGTCTACCAACTTTGATCTTTTGTCCTCTCCCAAGCTCTTAATTCAGTGTTCTGCACGCAGGAAGTGCTCAATAAATACGATGGACTGAGTGATTAAAACGAAATGTTCCCAATCGAAACCCCAAGTGGAGATTTTTCTTATTTCTTGAAGGAATTAAGTCCTTTCTTTGTGCCTCTTCTGGCCACCTGCAGATTCTCCAAAGGAAATGGCCACACTCACGGAGGTTTCGGAATTTCTCCTGCTGGGTTTCTCGGAGGTCCGGGAACTGCAGCTGGTCCTTGCGGCACTGTTCTTCCTGGTCTACCTGGCGGCCCTGACGAGGAATCTACTCATCGACGCCGTCGCTGCCTTTGGCCGGCGCCTCCACACCCCCATGTACTTCTTCCTCAGGAACCTGTCCGTCTTCGACCTCTGCCTCATCCCCGTCACCGCCCCCAAATCCATTCTCAACACCCTGACCTACGAACGGTCCATCTATTACTGGAGCTGTGTGGCTCAAATCTTTCTGGCGATCCTGTTTGCCAGCTCGGAGTTATTCATCTTCATGGCGTTGTCCTACGACTGCTACGCGGTCATCTGCCAAGACTCTACAAGACTGAACTCCTTGTCTTCCCCACCAAACCCTGCCCTCTCCCTGACTTTCCCATCTCTGTTGATGGCACTACCATCCTTCCCGTCTCACAAGCCCGCAACCTTGGTGTCATCCTCGACTCTGCTCTCTCATTCACCCCTCACATCCAAGCCGTCACCAAAACCTGCCGGTCTCAGCTCCGCAACATTGCCAAGATCCGCCCTTTCCTCTCCATCCATACTGCTACCCTGCTCGTTCAAGCTCTCATCCTATCCCGTCTGGACTACTGCATCAGCCTTCTGTCTGATCTCCCATCCTCGTGCCTCTCCCCACTTCAATCCATACTTCATGCTGCTGCCCGGATTGTCTTTGTCCAGAAATGCTCTAGGAATGTTACTCCCCTCCTCAAAAATCTCCAATGGCTACCAATCAATTTGCGCATCAGGGAGAAACTCCTCACCCTGGGCTTCAAGGCTCTCCATCACCTCGCCCCCTCCTACCTCACCTCCCTTCTCTCCTTCTACAGCCCACCCCGCACCCTCCGCTCCTCTGCCGCTAATCTCCTCACTGTACCTCGTTCTCGCCTGTCCCGCCATCGACCCCTGGCCCACGTCATCCCCCGGGCCTGGAATGCCCATCCACCAAGCTAACTCTCTTCCTCCCTTCAAGGCCCTGCTGAGAGCTTACCTCCTCCAGGAGGCCTTCCCAGACTGAGCCCCTTTCTTCCTCTCCCCCTCATCCCCCCTCCATCCCCCATCTTACCTCCTTCCCTTCCCCACAGCACCTGCATATATGTATATATGTTTGTACATATTTATTACTCTATTTATTTATTTATTTATTTTACATGTACATATCTATTCTATTTATTTTATTTTGTTAGTATGTTTGGTTCTATTCTCTGTCTCCCCCTTTTAGACTGTGAGCCCACTGTTGGGTAGGGACTGTCTCTATATGTTGTCAACTTGTACTTCCCAAGCCCTTAGTACAGTGCTCTGTACACAGTAAGCGCTCAATAAATACGATTGATTGATTGATTGATCTGCCGTCCCCTGCTTTACAGGATCATCGTGGACCGCGGGGCCTGTGTCAAAATGGTGGACATTTCCTGGCTCAGCAGGGGGCTATTTGGAGTGATGTGCTCAGCCGAAACATTTTCCTTAAGCTTCTGAGGCTCCACAAGGTCCAGCAGTTCTTCTGTGATATCCACTCCCTGCTGAAGGCCTCTCGTTCTGAAACACACGTTGTCATCAAAGCTAGTGAGGCAATCGGCGGCGTCTTCGGTTTGATCTCCTTAGTCTCCATTGTCGTCTCATATGCGCTCATCTTCCGGGCTGTGCTGAGGATGCCGTCCGCCGAGGGCTGGGCCAAAGCTTTCTCCAAGTGCCTGCCCCACCTCGTCGTCGTCACCATCTTCCTCTCTACGGCCAACATCGCCTACCTCAAGCCCGTGAATGACTCCCCCTAAGTCCTGGACCTGCTGGTGTCCGTCTTCTACTCTGTGCTGTCCCCCACTCTGAACCCCCTCCTCTAGAGCCTGAGGAACCTGGACGTGAAGGCTGCCCTGGGGAGGGTTCTACGGGGGTTGTCCGTTCCTCAAGAATAAAAACCCCCTCTCTTTTCCTTGACATCAGCCCCCCGGGAAGTCTCCTAGCCTCCGGTCTTTGCCAGCAGTGGCGGCTAGCAGCAGGGAATAGATTCATCGAGAATTTCCGAGATCAGTGCTCCAGATTCACTTATTTTCTACCTACCCTGATGACCACGTTTCCATCTTCTTTCCCTGCTCAACTCCTCTCATGGATTCCAACCTTCTCTTAGATTCGGGTGGTCAGCAGTTGTTTTATACTGGGAAATCCTGTTTCAATAATAAAATAATAATTATGATATTATTTATTAAGCACTTACTGTGTGCCAAGCACTGTACTAAATGACAGAGTAGATGCAAGATAATCGGGTTGACAGTCCCTGTCCCACGAAAGGCTCAGAGTCCAAGTAGCCTAGTGGAAAAGACAATGGCCTGGAAAGTAAGGGCTCAATAAATACGATCGAATGAATGAATGAATGAAGGTCAGAGGACCTGGGTTCGAATCCCACTTCCACTACTTGCTTGGTGTGTGACCTTGGGCAACTGATTTCATCTCTCTGTGTCTCTGTTTCTTCAAATGTAAAATGGGGACTCAGTACCTGTTCTCCCTCCTACTTATACGGTGAACCCCAAATGAGAAAGAAACCTCGACTGACATGATTAATTTGTCGACTACCCCAGTGCTTAGAGCACTGCTCGACACACAGTAAATGATTTACAAATACTGTAATTATTATTGCAATAAATAGGAAGGCTTAGGATTTCATCCCCATTTTATGGATGAGGAAATGGAGGCGTAGAGAAGATAAGTGACTTTCTCAAGGTTGCACAACAGACAAGTGGCAGAGCCTGGATTAGAACCTATGTCCTCCTGGGTTTTAATGGCCTATGCAATGTGCCAAGTAATGGGCTGGACATAGGCTGGTAGGAGTAGTAATAGTAGCAGCAATAGTATTCATTAGGCACCTACTGAGTACTAAATGCTGGGAAAAAGGTTCACAGTTGATGTATATAGACTCAAAATCCAATCCTCACTGCTCACCCCAAGTCACCAAACTCATGGTTCTGGCTTTTTTAAAAAAACTGGTATTTGTTAAGCGCATACTATATGTAAAGCACTGTTCTAAGGATTGGGGTGGATACAAGTTCATCAGGTTGGGGAAAGTCCGTGACCCACACGAGGATCAAAGTCTAAGTAGGAGGTAGAATAGGTATTCAATCCTCATTTTACAGATGAAGAAACTGAGTCCCAGAAAAGTAAAGTCACTTGCTCAAAGTAACACGGCAGTCAGGATTAGAACCCAGGTCCAATTATATTGTATTCTCGTAAATGCTTAGTTGAGTACTCTGCCCAAAGTAGGCAGTAGTACATACTACTGAGTTCTTCCTGAGCTGGAGCAGGGGGCAATTGGGTGCTAATTCTATTTTATTTTAATCTCTCAAGATCTTAGTACAGTACTCTACACATAGTGAGGGCTCAATAAATACCATTTTTGATTGATTAATGTCAATGCCAAGGAGTGGGGGTGGGGGGTGGGGGCAGGAATCCCTGGTGTTGGAGGATGGACTGTGGGCTTACCCCGGAATGTGAAGGCTAATATTTCGGGGAGTCCAGTTACACCAATGATGTCTAGTGGTAGTCCCTTGCCCTTTGACTGTGGCGTTCAGCATGTACCTGATCTCTTCCACGCTGGTATCCCACCATTGTTTACCTGCATAATCTAGCCTAAACTGTAAATCTCATAGTAGGATTTTGTAGACATTTGTTTAGTTTTGATCATCAGGAGCTCGGAGGTGTTGACACATTTCCTGTTTTGTGGTATGAAGTCTTTAAACCACTGCCATTTTCATAAACCAAGGTCATGGTTTCTAATCCAGGCACTGCCACGTGTCTGCTGGGTGACCTTGGGCAAGTCACTTCACTTCTCTGGGCCTCAGTTAGCTCATCTGCAAAATGAGTATTGAGACTGTGAGACTCACGTGGGACAGCGACTGTGTGCTTAATAAATACCACTATTATTATCATTATTATTATTACTAATCTTGGTGGTCTCTCTTTGCTGAGCACACAAATTTGATAGCTTTCTAAATCCACTCTCATCTACTCAATGTCCACATTGATTGTTCTCTTATCTCTCCGGTCGTTCTTTCTCAGTCTCTTTTGCAGGCTCCTCCTCCCCCTCCCATCCCCGTACTGTGGGGGTTCCCCAAGGTTCAGTGCTTGGTCCCCTTCTGTTCTCAATCTACACTCACTCCCTTGGTGACCACATTCGCTCCCACGGCTTCAACTATCATCTCTGCGCTGATGACACCCAGATCTACATCTCTTCCCCTGCTCTCTCTCCCTCCCTCCAGGCTCGCATCTCCTCCTGCCTGCAGGACATCTCCATCTGGATGTCCACCCGCCACCTAAAGCTCAACACGTCCAAGACTGAGCTCCTTGTCTTCCCTACCAAACCTTGTCCTCTCCCTGACTTTCCCATCTCTGTTGACTGCACTACCATCCTTCCCGTCTCACAAGCCCGCAACCTTGGTGTCATCCTCGACTCCGCTCTCTCATTCACCCCTCACATCCAAGCTGTCACCAAAACCTGCCGGTCTCAGCTCCGCAACATTGCCAAGATCCGCCCTTTCCTCTCCATCCAAACCGCTACCCTGCTCATTCAGGCTCTCATCCTATCCCGTCTGGACTACTGCACCAGCCTTCTCTCTGATCTCCCATCCTCGTGTCTCTCTCCACTTCAATCCATACTTCATGCTGCTGCCCGGATTATCTTTGTCCAGAAACGCTCTGGGTATATTACTCCCCTCCTCAAAAATCTCCAGTGGCTACCAATCAATCTGCACATCAGGCAGAAACTCCTCACCCTGGGCTTCAAGGCTCTCCATCACCTCGCCCCCTCCTACCTCACCTCCCTTCTCTCCTTCTACAGCCCAGCCCGCAACCTCCGCTCCTCCACCGCTAATCTCCTCACTGTACCTCGTTCTCGCCTGTCCAGCCATCGACCCCCGGCCCACGTCATCCCCCGGGCCTGGAATGCCCTCCCTCTGCCCCTCCGCCAAGCTAGCTCTCTTCCTCCCTTCAAGGCCCTGCTGAGAGCTCACCTCCTCCAGGAGGCCTTCCCAGACTGAGCCCCTTCCTTCCTCTCCCCCTCGTCCCCCTCTCCATCCCCCCATCTTACCTCCTTCCCTTCCCCACAGCACCTGTATATATGTATATATGGTTGTACATATTTATTACTCTATTTATTTATTTATTTATTCATTTTACTTGTACATTTCTATCCTACTTATTTTATTTTGTTGGTATGTTTGGTTCTGTTCTCTGTCTCCCCCTTTTAGACTGTGAGCCCACTGTTGGGTAGGGACTGTCTCTATGTGTTGCCAATTTGTACTTCCCAAGCGCTTAGTACAGTGCTCTGCACATAGTAAGCGCTCAATAAATACGATTGATTGATTGATTGATTGATTGATTGAGACCTACCTGAGTTTCCTTTTTCCGACAGGGCTGCTATGCATTTTCCACCTAGGACCTAGGAAGCAGCATGGCCTAGTGGATAGAGCACGGATTGGGAATCAGGAGGACCGGGGTTCTAATTCTAGCTGCACCACTTGTCTTCTGCGGGAGGGCAAGACATTTAACTTCTCTATGCCTCAGTTACCTCACCTGTAAAATGTGTATTAAGACTATGAGCCCTATGTAGGACAGGGACTGAGTCCAGTCTGATCAACTTGTATATACCCCAGCACTTAGTGTGGTGCTGGCACATCATAAGTACTTGATATTATTTATTAATATAAATAAATTAATTACTGAAATGTACATTAAGTGCTGTTGGACTGGGGGTGGGGGAGTGAATAAAGGGAGCAAGTCAGGGTGATGCAGAAGGGAGTGGGAGAACAGAAAAGGGGGAATTGGTCAGGGAAGGCCCCTTAGAGGAAATTCTATTTATTCTGACGGTTTTGACACCTGCCTACATGTTTTGTTTCGTTGACTGTCTACCCCTTCTAGACTGTGAGCCCGTTGTTGGGTAGGGACCATCTCTATATGCTGCCGACGTGTACTTCCCAAGCGCTTAGTAAAGTACTCTGCACACAGCAAGCGCTCAATAAATACGATTGAATGAAGTGGGGGAGAGGAATTGTCTGTCGGATCTGAGGAGTTAAGTTAACCCGAACTGCTTCAATTTCCCACTATGTGAATTGAGTACAATAAATATTTTCCCATCCTGCCCTGGGGTTCAGAGAAAATTGATAAGATGATAGAGATGTGGTACTTTGAGTTCTGTTGCTTGATCATTTCAAAGCAAAACTAATGAGAATCATCATTCTCTATACAGAATCTGCAGCTCTCACCTGTGCCCTCATCGCTCACCCTGAGTTGATGGGTAATGAAAACAACGTGACAGAATTCATTCCATTGGGACTTACACCGAATCGAAGTATACAGAAAGTCATCTCTGGTGGGTTTTTTAATCATCTACATCACCACTGTCGTGGGAAATATGATCATTGTTGTCACCATACTGCCAGTCGGACTGTGGACTCCCCCATGTATTTTTTTCTGGCCTATTTGTTGTTTATCGATGCCTGCTATTCTTCTGTCAGCACAACTAAACTAATCGTCGACTCTCTCTGTGAGAAGAAAATCATCTATTTCAGAGACTGTATGACTCAGGTCTTTGGAGAGCATTTTTTGGTGGGGCCGAAGTTATTCTCCTCATAGTGATGGCCTATGACCATTACGTGGTGACATATAAACTGCTGCATTACACGACCATCTTGAGCCCTTGTGTGTGTAGTGTGCTGATGGGGGTCGTCTGGACGGGAGGCCTGGTGCACACGACCATCCAGATTCTCTTCATGGTCGATTTACCCTTCTGCGGCCCCATGTCATCAATCACTTTATGTGTGATTTGAACCCTTTGCTGAACCTTGCCTTCACAGACACCCACACCCCCGACCTCTTTGTAGCCACCAACATTAGGTTGATCTGTCCATCAAACTTCATCATGTTGATGATTTCCTAAATCATGATCCTGTGCTCCCTGAAAACACACAGTAAAGAGGGTAGGCGCAAAGTGCTCTCCACCTGCGTCTCCCACATCACCGTCATCATCCTGTTCTTCGTTCCGTGTATATTTGTGCATATATGGCCCTCCTCCACCGTTCCCATGGATAAAGCTATTGTAGTATTTTATGCGATTATAACTCCTATGCTAAACTCCCTCATCTACACCCTAAGAAGTGTCCAGATGAAAAATGCCATCAGGAAACTATGGAGCAGAAAAGTGACTTCTGAAGATAAATAGGTATCACCCTGTGAAAACGGTGATATTTGTAAAAGTGAGGGAGGTGGCAAGCATGGATTTCAGGTAACTTTTTTAGGAAAAATATATAGGGCATTCAAAGCTCAGTGATGCACATGTCTCATATGTCTGCTGGATTTCCCCAAAGCTTGTTATAGTGTATTGCATTCAGTAGGCACTCAGGAAATACCACTACATAAACTACCAAAGATTTTCTTAGCTGCAGAGGTATTCATCCTCACTTCAGCTTATCTAGCAAGCATTAGATGTTATGAGCTGGTTTTGCTACTGCTACAGCTGCTTTCTTTTATCTCTTTATCCTTCTCTCATCTCGAATGAGGAGAAATGAGAGAGAGAGAGAGAGAGAGAGGCCCTCTCAATAGTACACTGTCAGACCTGTTCTAGTTTAAAGAAGAAACTAAATGTTTCCTCAGCAACAGGGTGGTGTATTTTTCCCGTTGTCATTTCGCTATACCTCCACTGAATATCACATTGTACCAGGCATATTACAGTCATTAACTGGAGAATGGAGTGTTTCTAATTTGATTCCTGCGAAGCAGGTCTTAGAAGATGGGAACTCCTTGTAAATTTCAAAACAAACCAATGCTAACTCTTTCTCCAATCAACAATCGGGAGAGGGACATTATTAGGAAGAATGATCTGTGACAGCATTCCACATCCATATCATGATGTGTAGCTATGAAGCCGGTCAAAGTGTGCTTTCATTCATTGATTCTGCACTAGATTAAGCAAATCAGAAAGGAAAAACAATTTGGAGGAGCCCAAGATCAAATCAGAGGCACTGGAACTGCTTGGCAAATTATTCCAGCCCAAAGAAAGCTACTTAAATAGGTTAGTGTCCAATTTGAGGGATGAATGTTTGCATAAGTCTGCATCTGCTCCTGAAAGTGAGAGCTGTTAGGAACCAATCTGAATCCACTGTGAGAAGCAGCATGACTCTTTGGAAAGATGTAGGCCTGGAAATCAGTGGACTCGGGTTATAATCCCAGCTCCTCAATTTATCGGCTGCGTGACCTTGGGCAAGTCACTTCACTTCTCTCAGCCTCAGTTCCCTCATCTGTAAAATGGGGATTAAGGCTTTGAGCCCCATGAAGGACCGGGACTTGTGTCCAACTTGTGTCCAACTTGATTTTGTTGTATCAACTTCAGTGCTTACTACAGTGTCTGGCACATAGTAAGCACTAACAAATACCATTTACAAAAAAAATGAGAGAAAAGGAAAAGACAGAGGGGTTTGTGGTGGTGAGGGAAGATCAGGGAAAGGGACGAATTTGTCAGTTGGTTTTTACCTTTCTCTCAGTGACACAAGCGAATACCTGATAGAGAATGCATTCGTTCCAAGTATCATCACAGAAGAAGGCCCTAGACGTTATTAAGCATTTGATTAATAAGGCCTAGACGCACTTCAGGGTGAGAGCGTCCTCTATCCGGAGGTGTTGATCAAGGCATTGAGGCTTCCCATCATACTTCACAGCCTGCTCAAAAATGCAGAATGCCTCTCCTGGTGCAAAGTCTCATCCTAAATGACAGAGTAGTCTACATAATTGAGAGTTGGGTGAGAATTAGTTGCTCCAACCGATACCGTGAAACTCTGTGGAGGTGGGATGAACTAATGGCCCAGGCTGGTATCATCAACCAATCTTTTTGCAGAGTTGGAATGGCTCAGAAGCAGCATGGCCTAGTGGATTGAACACAGCCTTGGGCATCAGAGGATCTGTGTTCTAATCTCAGCTCTAATCTCAGCTCTGACATTTCTCTTCTATGTGATGCTGTGCAAGTCACTGCTCTGTGCCTCAGTTGCCTCATTGGTTAAATGGGGATTATGGCCGTTAGACCTCATGGGACATAGACTGTGTCCAACCTGATTAGCTTGTATCTTCCCCAGAACTTAGTACAGTGCCTGGCACACAGTCAGTGCTTAGCAAACACCATTAAAAAAAGCCAGAAGGGTGCAAGAGGCAGAGTCTTTGCCTCTAATTCCACTGGGAAGACAGTTCTGGGTCGCTTGCAGGTTGGAGGTGCAGTGGAACCCTGAGTCCTGCTAGGTGATCCTGGGTGTGTGGATGGGTTGCTGGGTTGCGATCAAAATGGACCTCCTCTTTGGAGGAGTCAGCTATTGGAGAAGAGATTTCCAAACTGTAAGCTCATTGTGGGCAGGGAACGTGTCGGTTTACTGTTTATTTTCTCAAGCGTTTAGTACAGTGCTGTACACACAGTTAGCGTTCAATAAATACCATTGACTATGAAAGCATTCTCTCCAGGCAGAGAGGGCTCTGTCCTCTAATGTATCTCTGTTGCATTCCTTGTAGGCATGGCAGTCCTGGGATCATGAGACATTCTATCCCTCTATCCAGGCCCTACCCAGGTTAGAAACTGACCATTCCCAAGGTTTTCAAAGTGTTGAATAGTGGTTAGAAAGACCCAGGCCCAGTCAACACAAATAATGCATTAATAGCTTCAATTGAAGTTGTGACCAGAACAGAAGCACAATACTGGAAATAGGTTTACAAGACCCATCTTGGGAAATTTTTGGATAATCTGGGTGGCAGAGGCACTTGTGTGAAAGTGTTGGTCTGTTCTATCTCTAGCTCTTCTTTCAGAACAGATTCAAGTCTTCCTTTTCTCCTCTTTCTTACACCTCTCATTCCTCCACAAACTAAAGGCAGCATCTTAAAATGAATGGTAAATGTTTGGTTTGAGTCAGAAGAGTATCATCTCCTACCTGCTTTTTCACTCTTCCCACTTTTTCCACAGTCCACCTCCGGAGAAAAGGACAGAATGAGGTGCTGAAACAAGGACAAGGACAGGAAGGGGAAGAAAGGGCAAGAGACATGCTGTTTCAGACTGTGGCAGGGAACGTGGCTACCAAATCTGTTATATTGTACTCTTTCAAACGCTTAGTACAGCGCTCTCACACAGTATGAACTCAATAAAAACCACTGATTGACTGAAGGAAAGGTGAGAGGAGAGGATAGTTGGGGTCTTGGAGCTGAAGGGAAGGGAGGAAAGAGATGGAGGGGAGGGAAGAGAACTTAGGGATGAACAACCCAAGGAGACAGAGATAGATGGGAGCAGGGGTGAAAGTGAAAAAAAAGTTCCTTACCACAACCACCTAGCATTTAATATTGTCACCAGTCTGAGAGACAAAAACAGAAAGTGGTCACCCAAGACCTCCATATTTTTGAAGCCTGGGGTCAGGAAAACCCTGCTGTTCTTTCAGATCTAGAGGCGGTCAGTAAAGGTCACTAGGCATATGCCCAGAGATGGACTCTCAGATACTCAAGCACAAGGGATTGGACAAGGAAGATTAAGCCAAAAGGCCATCAAGAGTTTCAGATCAGACATCCCAAACACAGGGTCCACTGGAGGCCTGAGAAACTTCTCAAGGCTCCCTAACCCAGCCCGAAATGACAGAGGAAGTCCTGTAGAGTTGGGGCTGGTCACAAGGTGCCAGAAAAGGCTCTGGAATGGGTCACTGGAATGAATCAGGAGAAGCGGCAATGTCAGGAAATCCTGTTCCGGCAGGTTGGTGGCAGGTTGCTGGTGATGGTGGGAATTCTAGTTCCATCTCTGTGACAAGTTCAGTTTGGGGAAAGAAAGGGAGAAGAGAGACTCAAAAGGATCCTCTCCCCCCGGCCACCAGAACTAGGGCTAGAAACTCCCCTATCCCTCCTCCCATTCCTTTCCAAACTCCTTGAACGAGCTCTCTACACACGCTGCCTCGAATTCCTCAACAACAACTCTCTCCTCGACCCCCTCCAGTCTGGCTTCCGTCCCCTTCATTCCACGGAAACTGCGCTCTCAAAGGTCACCAATGACCTCCTGCTTGCCAAATCCAACGGCTCATACTCTGTCCTAATCCTCCTCGACCTCTCAGCTGCCTTTGACACTGTGGACCACCCCCTTCTCCTCAACACGTTATCTGACCTTGGCTTCACAGACTCCGTCCTCTCCTGGTTCTCCTCTTATCTCTCCGGTCGTTCTTTCTCAGTCTCTTTTGCAGGCTCCTCCTCCCCCTCCCATCCTCTTACTGTGGGGGTTCCCCAAGGTTCAGTGCTTGGTCCCCTTCTGTTCTCAATATACACTCACTCCCTTGGTGACCTCGTTCGCTCCCACGGCTTCAACTATCATCTCTACGCTGATGACACCCAGATCTACATCTCTGCCCCTGCTCTCTCCCCCTCCCTCCAGGCTCGCATCTCCTCCTGCCTTCAGGACATCTCCATCTGGATGTCCGCCCGCCACCTAAAGCTCAACATGTCGAAGACTGAGCTCCTTGTCTTCCCTCCCAAACCTTGTCCTCTCCCTGACTTTCCCATCTCTGTTGACTGCACTACCATCCTTCCCTTCTCACAAGCCCGCAACCTTGGTGTCATCCTCGACTCCGCTCTCTCATTCACCCCTCACATCCAAGCCGTCACCAAAACCTGCCGGTCTCAGCTCCGCAACATTGCCAAGATCCGCCCTTTCCTCTCCATCCAAACCGCTACCCTGCTAATTCAAGCTCTCATCCTATCCCGTCTGGACTACTGCACTAGCCTTCTCTCTGATCTCCCATCCTCGTGTCTCTCTCCACTTCAATCCATACTTCATGCTGCTGCCCGGATTATCTTTGTCCAGAAACGCTCTGGACATATTACTCCCCTCCTCAAAAACCTCCAATGGCTACTGATCAATCTGCGCATCAAGCAGAAACTCCTCACCCTGGGCTTCAAGGCTCTCCATCACCTCGCCCCCTCCTACCTCACCTCCCTTCTCTCCTTCTACAGCCCAGCCCGCACCCTCCGCTCCTCCACCACTAATCTCCTCACTGTACCTCGCTCTCGCCTGTCCCGCCATTGACCCCCGGCCCACGTCATCCCCCGGGCCTGGAATGCCCTCCCTCTGCCCATCCGCCAAGATAGCTCTCTTCCTCCCTTCAAGGCCCTGCTGAGAGCTCACCTCCTCCAGGAGGCCTTCCCAGACTGAGCCCCTTCTTTCCTCTCCCCCTCGTCCCCCTCTCCATCCTCCCGTCTTACCTCTTTCCCTTCCCCACAGCACCTGTATATATGTATATATGGTTGTACATATTTATTACTCTATTTATCTATTTATTTATTTATTTTACTTGTACATTTCTATCCTACTTATTTTATTTTGTTGGTATGTTTGGTTCTGTTCTCTGTCTCCCCCTTTTAGACTGTGAGCCCACTGTTGGGTAGGGACTGTCTCTATGTGATGCCAATTTGTACTTCCCAAGCGCTTAGTACAGTGCTCTGCACATAGTAAGCGCTCAATAAATACGATTGATTGATTGATTGATTGATTGTATTGTGCTCTCCCAAAGTCTTAGTACAATGCTCTGTATAGAGTAAGTGCTCAATAAATACGCACTTAATACAGTGCTTTGCACAGAGTAAGTGCTCAATAAATACAACTGAATGAATGAACACCATTGACTGATTGAAAAGCAGGGAGAACTGTAGCCAACAGCCCAATCCTAGGACCCAGGAATTCCCCCAGCCCTCCGTGTTTCACTCGGGGTAATAATAATAATGATAATAATAATAACAAATAATGTATTTGTTAAACACTTACTAGTTGCCAGGCACTGTATTAAGTTCTGGGGGGGAATACAAGCAAATTGGGTTGGACACAGTCCCAGCCCCATATGGGACGCACAGTTTTAATCCCCATTTTACAGATGAAGTACTCGAGGCCCAGAGAAGTGAGGCGATTTGCCCAAGGCCCACAGCAGACAAGTGGCACAGCCAGGATTAGAACCAATGATATTTTGACTCCCTCGCCTATGCTCTATACACTACGCCACACTGCTTCTCCAGGGCTCGGAGACTGCTACCTGTCTAGTTCAGGAGCATGGCCAACAGGCATGTGTGTGCATTTGGGCACACTCATATACCTCTTCCCTGAACACACTTCTGGAGAATCCGATTCAGCATCACTGTTCCCAAGGCTGCTCCTAAATTGAAGGGGTTGAGTAGGCAGAGAAACAGGTAATCTCCCAAATAGCCCAGAGCTTAACTGCTTTGGCACATCCTTCAAGAAAAAAAAGTAATTCCTCTAAGAGAAGGAGAGAGTATCCTAAGCATTATAATAGAGCTGTGAACTTGTATGGATTCGCCGCGTGAAACGCCACCTCGCCTCCCTATCCTCTCTACCCACTCTTGATGACCAGATTACTGCTGTCAACTCCACCCTCTCTACTCAACTCCAACTCACTCGCTCCCCTTTCCCTTTGCAGCTCTCGCACCACTAACCTACAGCCTTGGATCACTGCCACTGTTCATCTCCTTCGCTCTTATGTTCGAGCTGCTTAATGCTGCTGGCGAAAGTCTAAACATCAAGCCAACCTTGTTCCCATTAAATTTATCCCTTTCTGCCTTAGCTCTGCCCTCTCCTCCGTCAGGCAAAACTATTTTTCCTCCCTTATTGACACCCATGCCCATCATACTTGTCAGCTGTTCCTGACATTTAACTCCCTCCTCAGGCCCCCTGTTCCGCCCCCTCCTTCATCCCTCACCCCCAACGATCTGGCCTCCTACTTCATTAGTAAAATGGCTCAGGTCTGAGCCACCCCTCCCTTTTCTCCATCCCTTCCGCTCTCAACCCTCGCCGCTACACTCCCATCCTTCCCAGCAGTATGTTCAGATGAGATCTCCTCCTGCCTCAAGTGCTACTCCATCCACTTGTGCTTCGGACCCCATTCCCTCTCATTGCCCCTTCCCACCTCCCCTCCTTAACTTCCATCTTCAATTGCTCATTATCCAATTGTTCCTTCCCCTCTGCGTTCAAACATGCCTACATCTCCCCCATCCTAGAATAGACCTCTCTTGACACCACTGCTCTTTCCAGTTAATGCCCTACCTCCTACCCCTCCTTTCGAAACTCAGACAGAATTGGCTACACTTGCTGCCTCGAATTCCTCAACTCCAACTCCCTCCTAGACCGTCTCCAATTTGGCTTCCATCCCCTACACTCCACCAAAACTGCCCTCTCAAATGTCACCAATGACCTCCGTCTTGCCAAATCCAATCTTAATCCTCCTAGACCTCTCACCTGCCTTCGACAATGTCGCCCATTCCCTTCTCCTCAACACGCTATCCAACCTTGGCTTCACAGATTCCGTCCTCTCCTGACACTCCTCATATCTCTCCGTCCTTTCATTCTCAGTCTCCTTCGCGGGCTCCTCCTCCCTCTCCCATCCGCTTACTGTAGGAGTTCTTGAAGGGTCAGTTCTTGGTCCCATTCTGTTTTCTATCTATACTCACTCCCTTGGTGAACTCATTCGCTCCCACGTCTTCAACTATCATCTCTATGCTGATAACATCCAAATCTACATCTCCACCCATGCTCTCTCTCCCTCCCTCCAGGCTCGTATCTCCTCCTGCCTTCAGGACATCTCCGTCTGCCCGCCATCTAAAATTCAACATGTTCAAGACTGAGCTCCTTATCTTCCCTCCCAAACCCTGTGCTCTCCCTGACTTTCCCATCACTTTAAATGGCACTACCATCTTTCCCACCTCACAAGCCCACAACCTTGGTGTCATCCTTGACTCTGCTCTCTCATTCACCCCACATATCCAATCCGTCACCAAAACGTGCTGGTCTCACCTCCGCAACATCGCCAAGATGAGCCCTTTCCTCTCCATCCAAACCGCTACCTTGTTGGTTCAATCCCTATTCCGACTGGATTACTGCATCAGCCTCCTCTCTGATCTGCCATCCTCCTGTCTCTCCCCGCTTCAGTCTATACTTCACTCTGTTGCCCGGATTATATCTGGGCAGAAACGCTCTGGGCATTTCACTCCGCTCCATAAAAATCTCCAGTGGCTGCCTGTCAACCTACGAATCAAGCAAAAAACTCATGCTCAGATTCATCACCTCGCCCCTTCCTACCTCATCTCCCTTATCTCCTTCTACAGCACAGCCCGCACCCTCCACTCCTCTGCCACCACCCTCCTCAGTGCCTCGTTCTCACCTGTCCCACCGTCGACCCCTGGCCCACATCCTAGCCCTGGCCTGGAAAGCCCTCCCTTCACACATCCACCAAACTATCTCGCTTCCTCCCTTCAAAGCCCTACTGAGAGCTCACCTCCTCCAGGAGACCTTCCCAGACTGAGCCCCTATTTTCCTCTCCTCCTCCCCTCCCCATCACCCCCGCTCTAATTCCTTCCCCTCCCCACATCACCTGCATTTATTTGTACATATTTATTACTCTGTTTACTTGTACATATTTACTACTGTATTTATCTTATTAATGATGTGCATATAGCTATAATTTCTATTTATTCTGACGGTTTTGACACCTGTAGACATGTTTTGTTTTGTTGTCTGTTTCCCCCTTCTAGGCTGTGAGCCCGTGTTGGGTAGGGACCATCTCTATATGTTGCCTACTTGTACTTCCCAAGCCCTTAGTACAGTGCTCTTCACACAGTAAGCGCTTAATAAGTACGATTGAATGAATGAATCTGCAGCTCAACGAGAAATATGTGAAGTTGTAGACTGGAAGGAAGGATGGAGAGGCATTAATAAAAGGGTCTCTTCCTAGTAGTCTTTCCTATTTTCTGCAGCTACAGATTTGCAAAGAGGAAGGTCCGTGAGCTGTCCTCACTGTGAGATCTCGCACACGCATCTAGAGAATCTGATTCAGCATCACTGGCCCCAAGGCAGCTCCTAAATTAAAGGCGTTGATTAGGCAGAGACACAGATAATCTCCCAAATAGCCCAGGCTTAACTGATTTGCACATGCTTCAAGAAAAAAAACGTAATTCTAAACTGTGAGCCCACTGTTGGGTAGGGACCGTCTCTATATGTTGCCAACTTTTACTTTCCAAGCGCTTAGTACAGTGCTCTGCACACAGTAAGCGCTCAATAAATATGATTGATTGATTGATTGATGATTCCTCTGAGAGAAGGAGAGAGAATCCTATGCATTATAGTAGAGCTGTGAACTTGTATGGGATCCCTTTCAAATGTCTGTCTACAGCTCAAAGAGAAACCTGTGAAGTTGTAGACTGAAAGGGGGGATGGAGACGCATTAATATAATAGGCATCATCTTAATGGTCTTGCCTATTCTCTGCAGCTACAGATTTACAAAGAGAAAGATCAGTGAGCTGTCCCCAGGCGTTAAGTTTTCAGCCCTCTGCCAGAGCACGTGGTCACACGGTCTTTGTTAACTGAATGTGGTAGGCCAGCTGCCAGCTGAGCTTGATTACCCTGAGACGTTTTACCTAAATGATTTACTTGTTTTGTGGCCACATATCCAACCTGTCTACCCCAAAAGTGCACTGTGTCCTTCATCTCTAAAGCAGCTTTATCATGTGAAGATCTAAGAGCTGGTAAGGTAAAACCCTAAATTCACCATAGAGCATTAAAATTCACAACAACAACTCAATGTAAGGATTGCTGCCTTATTGACATACGGTTTATCCCTAAATTTCTTTTTTTATGTAATCTGAAGGCATTTAACTAAAAGGGATTTTTTTTTTACTATTTTCTCATATTTTGGCAATGTCCCTGATTCTCAAAAATATGTTTACCAATTGTACAGATAATTCATTCATTCACTCAATCGTATTTATTGAGTGTTTGCTGTGTGCAGAACCCTGCACTAAGCCCTTGGGAAGTACAAGTTGGCAACATATAGAGATGGTCCCTACCCAACAGCGGGCTCACAGTCTAGAAGGGGGAGACAGACAACAAAATAAAACATATTAACAAAATAAAATGAATAGAATAAAACATACAAGGAAAATATATTAATACATAGAGTATTAAATATGTACAAACATATATACATATAAACAGGTGCTGTGGGGAGGGGAAGGAGGTAGGGCGGGGGATGGGGAGGGGGAGGAGGGCGAGAGAAAGGAGGGGGCTCAGTCTGGGAAGGCCTCCTGGAGGAGGTGAGCTCTCAGAAGGGCTTTGAAAGATGGAAGAGAACTAGCTTGGCGGATGTTCAGAAGGAAGGCATTCCAGGCCAGGGGGAGGCCGTGGGCCGGGAGTCGACGGCGGGACAGGCGAGAACGAGGCACAGTGAGGAGGCTAGCGACAGAGGAGCGGAGAGTGCGGGCTGGGCTGTAGAAGGAAAGAAGGGAGGTGAGGTAGGAGGGGGCGAGGTGATGGAGAGCCTTGAAGCCGAGAGTGAGGAGTTTTTGCCTGATGCGTAGGATGATTGGTAGCCACTGGAGATTTTTGAAGAGGGGAGTAACATGCTCAGAGCATTTCTGCACAAAGAGAATACAGACAGCAGAGTGAAGTATAGATTGAAGTGGGGAGAGACAGGAGGATGGGAGATCAGAGAAGAGGCTGATGTAGTAATCCAGTCGGGATAGGATGAGAGATTGAATGAGCAGGGTAGCGGTTTGGATGGAGAGGAAAGGGAAGATCTTGACAATGTTGCAGAGGTGAGACCGGCAGGTTTTGGTGATGGAGTGGATGTATGGGGTGAACGAGAGAACAGAGTCGAGGATGACACCAAGGTTTCAGGCAGATAATGTCATGACTCCGCACACATTTTTATAGTCTCATTGTTCAAGCCATATAAGTGTGGGGCATCACAATACAACTGATTGTGGATAATAACTAGTTCACCTGAATTTTGTTTTTATTGTCTTTATGGTATTTGTTAAGCACTGTTCTGAGGGCCGGGGTAGATACAAGCAAATCAGGATGGATACATTCCAGGTCCCACATGAAGCTCACAATCTTAATCCCCACTTCACAGATGAGGTAACTGAGGCCCAGAGAAGTTAGGTGACTTGCCCAAGGTCACAACAGTAGAGAAGTGGAGGAGCTCAGATTAAAACTCATGTCCTTCTGACTCCCAGGCCTGTGCTTTATCCACCAGGAAACACTGCTTCTCAAAAAATCTTGTGGTATCTCCTTGAACTGTGAGAGTAATACTTTGAATGGAAATCCTGTAGGTGAGATGTAATAATAATAATAATAATAATAATAATAATAATAATAATAACGGCATTTATTAAGTGCTTACTGTGTGCAAAGTACTGTTCTAAGCGCCGGGGAGGTTACAAGATGATCAGGTTTTCCCACGTGGGGCTCACAGTCTTAATCCCCATTTTACAGATGTGGTAACTGAGGCACAGAAAAGTTAAGTGACTTGCCCAAAGTCACACAGCTGACAGGTAGCAGAGTCGGAATGTGAACCCATCTCCTCTGACTCCAAAGCCCGCGGTCTTTCCAGTGAGCCAAGCTGCTTCATTGGTGTTCACCGATACATACTGATAAAGAGAGAATATTTGAAAACGAATATTTGAACCCAGGACTGAAGTGATGTAAGGATCAATCCAGTATGCTAAAATGATCCATTAACCAAGAGGTGATATAGAAAGTTGGATGAAAGTACATAAGTGAAAACAAAGAGATATAATTCCTTCTACTTGTTGAAATCTTGCACCAACCGAACTCTGATTATGAGAGTTAGTCATGTTAGGCTATCAAGATCTGACATTCAATTACATCAAAACTTTCTTACTTGAGTTATTTTTCAGTGATGGGCTGGCTGCAGACTAGTCACACAAATTCCCCTTCCCCCAAACAAAGCCTTTTTGAAGGCGCATTTCCAAGAAACCTTGCCCAACTAAGCCCTCATTTCCTCTTCTCTCACTTTCTGCATCCCTCCTGAGCTTGGATTTGCACCCTTTATTCACCCCTCCCTCAGCTCCACAGAATTTATGTACATATCCTTAATTTATTTGTATAAACGTCTTTCTCCTCCTTTCAACTGTAAACTCATTAGGGGTAGGAAACATATGTACCAACTCTGTTATATTACATTCTTCCAAACGCTTAGTACAATGCTATTCCCTCAGTAAGTGCTCAATAAATATGATTGATTGGTTGATTGATTGCTTAGCAGAATGCCTGGTACGTATTCAGAAAGGTTTGCTACACCATTTCTGGTTCCCATTGACTTTGTGGGCTCATACCTCATCACTGGTATGAGCACCAGAATCTTTTCCTGTTGGATGCATTTCTTTAAGAAAATAAAATCATTCTACCTGTTCTAGTCATTGTCTTCTCAGACCCCTTATTATAGTAATAATAGTAGTAATAGTAATAGGAGGAGAAGGAGGAGGGGAGTAAGAGGGGAGAAGGGTAAAGGGGAGAAGAGGAAGGAGTAACAGTAATGACATTTAATGAGCACCCACTGGGAGTAAAGGACTGTACTTAGCACCTGGGAAACAGTAAATAGATACATGATGCTTCTGTACATATCTTTAAATTACATACTGCAAATTATTTATACTAATTTCTGTCTCCCCCTATAATTAATTAATTAATTAATTAATTAATGATGACATTTTTAAGCACTTACTATGTGAAAAGCACTGTTTTAAGTGCTGGGAAGATTACAAGTGCTGGAGAAGCAGCGTGGCTCAGTGGAAAGTGCCCGGGCTTGGGAGTCAGAGGACGTGTGTTCTAATCCCGGCTCCATCACTTGTCAGCTGTCTGACTTTGGGCAAGTCACTTCACTTCTCTGTGCCTCAGTTCCCTCATCTATCATGTCCCATATGGGACAAACTGATCATCTTGTATCCTCCCAGCTCTTAGAGCAATGCTTTGCACATAGTAAGCACTTAACGAATGCCATCATTGTTATTATTATTATTACAAGGTGATCGGGGTGTCCCATAGGGTGCTCATAGTCTTCATACCCATTTTAGAGATGAGGTAACTGAGACATAGAGAAGTTAAGTGACTTGCCCAAAGTCACATAGCTGACAATTGGCAGAGCTGGGATTTGAACCTATGAACCTCTGACTCCAAAGCCCATGCTCTTTCCACTGAACCATGCTACTTCCAGTAGACTGTAAGCACATTGTGGGCAGGGAATATGTCTGCCAATTGTTGAATTGTACTCTCCCAAGCGCTTAGTACAATGCTCTCACATAGTAAGCATTCAATAAATGCCATTGATGATGATGGTGATTAAGGGACCAGTGGGATATCTAAGTGGAGATGACTTGGAGGCAAGAGGGATGTGGGATTGCAGGTTAAACATGACGGGTAGGGCTAAAGAAGTAGATTTGGCAGTTCATTCATTCATTCACTTTATTGAGCACGAACTGTGTGCAAAGCATGGAACTAATCACTTAGAAGAGTAAGATAAAAACAACTGACATGGTCCCTGTCCACAATGAGCTCACAGTCTAGAAGGGAAGACAGACATTAATAAACAAAAATAATTATGTAATTACAGATATATACATATATGCTGTGAGAAGTTTTCCATATGCAGGTCATAGCTGAAACTATGAAACTGGGTAAGCACCAAGAGGAAATGGGCATAGAAGCAGAGGGAACTCCACCGAAACTGCCCTTTCAAAGATCACCAATGACCCCCTTCTTGACAAATCCAATGGCTCCTAGTCTATCCTAATCCTCCTCAACCTCTCAGCTCCTTTCGACACTGTGGGCCACCCCTTTCTCCTCAACACGCTGTCCAGCCTTGGCTTCAAAGACCCCATCCTCTCCTGGATCTCCTCTTATCTCTCCGACTGTTCATTCTCAGTCTCCTTTGTGGGCTCCTCCTTCCCATCCCATCGCCTTATTGTAGGGGTTGCTCAAGGGTCAGTTCTTGGTCCCCTTCTGTTCTCTATCTACACTCACTCTCTTGGTGAACTCATTCGCTCCCACGGCTTCAACTATCATCTCTACCCTGATGATACCCAAATCTACATCTCTGCTCCTGCTCTCTCTCCCTCCCTCCAGGCTCGTGACTCCTCCTGCCTTCAGGACATCTCCACCTCGATGTCTGCCCGCCATCTGAAACTCAGTATGTCCAAGACCAAACTCCTTATCTTCCCTCCCCAACCCTGCCCTCTCCCTGACTTTCCTGTAACCGTAGACGGCACTATCATCCTTCCCATCTCACAAGCCCACAACGTTGGTGTCATCCTCGACCCCTCTCTCTCGTTCACCCCACACATCCAATCCATCACCAACCCTGCCGGTCTCACCTCCCCAACAATGCCAAAATCCGCCCTTTCCTCTCCATCCAAACCGCTACCTTGCTGGTTCAATCTCTCATCCTAACCTGACTAGTCCCTTTTAGACTGTGAGTCCACTGTTGGGTAGGGACCGTCTCTATATGCTGCCAACTTGTACTTCCCAACCGCTTAGTACAGTGCTCTGCACACAGTAAGCGCTCAATAAATACGATTGAATGAATGAATGAATGAATGAATGGATTACTGCATCACCCTCCTCTCTGATCTTCCATCCTTCTGCCTCTCCCCACTTCAGTCCATACTTCACCCTGCTGCCTGTATTATTTTTGTGCAGAAACGCTCTGGGCATGTTACTCCTCTCCTCAGAAATCTCCAGTGGCTGCTTGCCAACCTACGAATCAAGCAAAAACTCCTCACACTCAGCTTCAAGGCCCTCCATCACCTCGCCCCCTCCTACCTCACCTCCCGTCTCTCCTTCTAAAGCCCAGCCCTCGCCCTCCGCTCCTCTGCTGCTAACCTCCTCACTGTACCTCATTACTATCTTTCCCGCCATCGACCCCCAGCCCACGCGCTTCCCCTGGCTTGGAATGCCCTCCCTCCGCACATCTGCCAAGCTAGCTCTCTTCCTCCCTTCAAAGCCCTACTGAGAGCTCACCCCCTCTAGCAGGCCTTCCCAGACTGAACCCCCTTTTTCCTCTCCTCCTTTCCATCCCCCCAACCCTACCTCCTTCCCCTCACCACAGCACCTGTACATATACTTGTACATATTTACTATTCTATTTATTTTGTTAATGATGTGTATATAGCTTTAATTCTATTTGTTCTGAGGATTTTGACACCTGTCTACATGTTTTGTTTTGTTTTCTGTCTCCCACTTCCAGACTATGAGCCCGTTGTTGGGTAGGGACCGTCTCTATATGTTGCCGACTTGTACTTCCCAAGCGCTTAGTACAGTGCTCTGCACACAGTAAGCGCTCAATAAATACAACTAATGAAGGAATGAATAACAGAGCTTTATGAAACACGCATAGCTGAGAGAGGAGAGGTGACACAGTCTGACAGAATACAAGCAATTGGACCGACTCTGAGTAGGAGAGATTTTAAGAATTTCTTGTCTGATGTTTTGTCCTCATGAAATCGATTAGCCTTAGAAAGTGAATCTGTGAACCCCGAAGCTAAAGATCGATTATTGACAACATAAGAAATGTTGTTGAGCTTTTAGCTTATTGGTCTTAAAAACTTCAAAATCTTTGTAAAGTGTGTTCTATTATATTGTTTTCTCTGTTCGTTCAATCATATTTATTGAGCACTTACTGTGTGCAGAACACTGTACTAAGCGCTTGGGAAGTACAAGTCGGCAACTTATAGAGACGGTTCCCACCCAACAACGGGCTCACAGTCTAGAAAGTTCTTTCTGAGCTACTTTTCATGTCTTTGAATTCTGGTACTTTCTGGCTCTCTGGCTCTGACCTCGTCTCTGCCCATCTGAGATTCTGTTTTTGCCTTTCTGAATCCCTCTGTGACTCCATTTATGACTCTCCTTCCCTTTGCTTCCATGTTTGTGTGTGCTTTCAGTGGCTGTGTGAGGCTTTTGAGAGGTTTCCTCTTACTTCCTTAGAAATCCCCGATCCACCAACCCCTTATCGCTGCCCACTTCTGTCATAGTGTAGTTGATAGAACATGGGCCTGGGATTCAGAAGGCTCCAACGCTTGTCTGTTGTGTGACTTTGCGCAAGGCACTTAGCTTCTCTGTGCCTCAGTTACCTCATCTGATCCTAATGTTTAGGGACTTTGTAACATTCCTGTCTTTCCCCCATATAACCATGACTTTCCCTCTAGTGTAACCAATTATGAATGACCTGTCTACAAATTGCTTCAAATCCTTCTGAAAGCTCCCAACACTTTGTTTCTGTACAACGTCCTGTGCTCAACACATGCTCACCAGTTGCTGCATGAAGAAGCATTTCGTCTGAATTGTTTTGAACCTAACACCTTCATGCTTTGATGGTTCTCTCCACATTCTGGGTTGAGGGATTTAGTAAACCCCAAGGAGAAGAGTAATGAGAAGCAATGTGACCTAATGGACAGAGACTAGGTGTCAGGAGATCTGTGTTCTAATTCTGACTTTGTTTTTTTTTATGGTATTTATTAAATGCTTACTCTGTGTCGGGCACAGTACTGAGTGCTGGAGTATTTGCAAGCTAATCAGCTTGGAACCAGTTCTTGTCCCACCTGGGCCTCTCAGTCTTAATCCCCATTTTACAGATGTGATAACTGAGGCACAGAGCAGTGCAGTGCAGAGAGGCAGCAGAACTGGGATTAGAATTCAGGTCCTTCTGACTCCAAGGCCCATATTCTATCCACTAGGTCACACTGCTTCTCATGTCTGCTATTCCACCTTCCCCTTAGACTGTGTGGCCTATCTAAAATAGAGACTGTAACCAGCCTAATTATCCTGTATTTACTCTAGGGCTTAGCACAGTGTGCAACACATAACCATTATTATTATTATTATTATCATTATTATTGTCATGCAGGTTTCCTATCTGGTTGGTGTTAGATTTACAATTCAAGCTAAAATTTTAGGAGTCTTTTTAGAACTCTGGTAAATATTAGTCATAGGGTCCATTTCTGGACCCACAAATGCCACAACTGGCCACAACTGGCAGGTAAGAGAATAGACAATTGGGAAGTTTGTTATCTATGGAAAGGACGCTGATGTGAAGGCTACTGTTTGTTATCAAGTTGACTGCATTTCACACTTCGTCCAGGAAGGTCCTGATTGTGGATGCTTCCTAACTGCTCCGTTTAGTTGTTGAAGGATATCAGCAAGTTCTAGTAGTACCTGCAAGGCTGGGATCTGGAATGGGTTATTTTACAACTGCGTTCAACTCCAAATTGCACGTTTCTGAGAGGAAAGAGACCCAGGAGTCCCCTCCTTACTGCCTTGATCCAGAGAGGAAAGTGGAATAAAAATGGACAGGCTCTCACTCTGAATCCCATGATTTGGGGAGGGGGTGTTATAAGGCCACACCTTCCTGAATTCACAGTCCCTGAGACTTTTTAAAGAAACTAAATCCAAGAATATGAGCATTGAGCTGGATTATGGTGATCTGGCTTTAATCCCCACTTTCAATAGTGGCCTGTTGGACGTTGGTAAAAGGACCCTGAGCAGGGAAACAATTATCTCAATATTCTTGTGTGAAAATGACCCCAGCCCTTACAACTATACTTGGCATATAGTGAGCCCTTAATAAATACCATGATTAACTAGCTGGGAACAGTAAAACCAATCTTGAGGAGATCTTATGGAAAATTGAGCTGCAGTGGTTGAAACAAAAACTCCCCACTATTGGCTTCAGAGCTCTCCATCACCTTGCCCCTACTTATCTCACCTCCCTTCTCTCCTTCTACATCCCAGCCCTCACACTCCACTCCTCTGGTGTTAACCTTCTCACCATGCCTCCATCTCACCTATCCCGCCATCGACTCCTGGCCTGGAACACCCTACCTCCTCAAAACCACCAATCACTCTTCCCCCCTTCAAAGACCTACTGAAGGCTCACCTCCTCCAGGAGACCTTCCCAGATAAAGCCGTCCTTTTCCTCAGTGCCCCCTCCCTTCCGAGTCACCTTGATTCACTCCCTTTGCCCTTCCCCCGGTTCCCACGCCACAGCACTTATATATACGTATATATCTGTACATCTATAATTCTATTTATTTATACTGATGCCTGTTAAATTGTTTTGATGTGTTTATATCTATAATTCTATTCGTTTATTTTCATGCCTGTTTACTTGTTTTGATGTCTGCCTCCCCCCTTCTAGGCTGTAAACTTGATGTGGGCAGGGATTGTCTCTCTTCATTGCTTAATGGTACTTTTCAAGCGCTTAGTGCGGTCTATACTTCACTCTGCTGCCCAGATTATCTTTGTGCAGAAACGCTCTGGGCATGTTACTCCCCTCCTCAAAAATCTCCAGTGGCTGCTTGTCAACCTATGAATCAAGCAAAAACTCCTCACTCTCGACTTCAAGGCTCTTCATCACCTTGCCCACTCCTACCTCACCTCCCTTCTCTCCTTCTACAGCCCAGCCCGCACCCTCTGCTCCTCTGCCTCTAACCTCCTCACTGTAACTCGTTCTCATCTGTCTCGCCATCGACCCCTGGCCCACGTCCTTCCCCTGGCCTGGAATGCCCTCCCTCCACACATCCACCAAGCTAGCTCTCTTCCTTCCTTCAAAGCCCTACTGAGAGCTCACCTCCTCCAAGAGGCCTTCCCAGACTGAACCCCCTTTCATCTCTCCTCCTCCCCATCCCCCCGCCCTACCTCCTTTCCCTCCCCACAGCTCTTGTATACATTTCTACAGATTCATTATTCTACTTATTTTACTTGTATGTGTTTACTATTCTATTTATTTTGTTAATGATGTATATATAGCTATAATTCTATTAATTCTGATGGTTTTGACACCTGTCCGCATGTTTTGTTTTGTTGTCTGTCTCTCCCTTTCAGACTGCGAGCCCGTTGTTGGGTAGGGACTGTCTCTATATTTTACCGACTTGTACTTCCCTAGGGTTTATTTAGTACGGTGCTCTGCACACAGTAAGCACTCAATAAATACAAGTGAATGAATACATGAATGAATGAAAGTGTTTTGAGTTCCTTTATGAAGCGTCATTTGATCATCTCAAGACAAATTTAACAAGGATCATCGTTCTGTTTACCAAATCTGCAGCTCTTACTTGTGAATTTATTGCCTACCTCGAGTTGATGGATAATGAAACCAGTGTGACAGAATGCATTCTGCTGGGGCTTACACAGGATCCAAAGATGCAGAAAATTATCTCTGTTGTGTTTTTAATAATCTACATCGTCACTGTGGTGGGAAACCTGTTTACTGTGGTACCCATAGCTTCTAGTCAGACTCTGGATTCCTACACGTATTTCTTTCTGGCTCATTTGTCGTTCATTGATGTCTGCTATTCCTCAGTCAACACACCTAAACTGATTGTCAACTCCCTCTCTGAGAAGAAAATCATCTACTTCAAAGGCTGAATGACCCAGGTCTTTGGAGAGCATTTTCTTGGCTGGGCTGAGATCATTCTCCACACGGTGATGGCCTGTGACCATTATGTGGCGATATGCAAGCTGTTGCACTACGCAACCATCGTGAGCAGACATCTCTGTAGTTCACTGGTAGCCATGGCCTGGGCTGGAGCCTTCCTTCCTGCCACAATAGAGATTCTCTTTATGGTGCATTTACCATTCTGTGGCCCCAGTGTCATCGACCATTTCATGTGTGATTTATACCCCTTCCTGAAACTTGTCCGCTCTGATACACACACCTTGTGCCTGCTGGTTGCTGCTAACAGTGGTGGCATTTGCATGTTAATCTTTGTCCTATTGATGATTTCTTATGCCTTCAGCTTGCACTCCCTGAAGACCCACAGTGCTATGGGTAGCCTCAAAGCTCTCTCTACCTGTGCCTCCCACTTCACTGTCATCATCTTCTGCTGTATTTCATGCATATTTGAATATGTGCAGCACACAACTACCACATCCATTGACAAGGCTGTTGCAGTATTTTATACTCTGATATCCCCCATGCTAAATCCCTTCATCTACACTTTGAGAAATGCAGAGTTAATAAATGCCATTAGAAAGCCAGTGAGCAAAACAGTGACCTTTTGCCTCAAATAAGTGGCAACTTAGGGAAAGGGTTATTAATACAAATAAGGAAATCAGCTGCAGAGTGTTCTTCCCCTCTTTTTTGGAGAACACACACTGTGATGATCAAGGGAAACTTGGTCAATGGTTTTCATTGATTTTAGGTCAGTGGTCAAATGAACATCATTTCTTTGATAATTTGGAAATCTTCCAGTTTTAGATGTTGTTTTACCACCATCCTCCGGCAACATGTCGTTCATTTATAGCCTTTTCTAATGCAAGAATAGAGAATAAAGGACAGGAGTGTCATTAAAGGATGAGGAGTATGGTTTAATGGAAAGAGCAAAGACCTGGGAATCAGAGGAAGTGGATTCTATTCCTGGCTCTGCCAATGGCCTATTGTGTGACCTTGGACAAGTAACTTAATGTCTATTTCCTTAACGTAAATTAGGGGTGAAATATCTGTTCTTCCTACTACTTAGGCTGTGAACTCCATGTGATACAGAGACCGTGTCCAATCTGATTAGCTTGTGTCTACCTCAGCACTTGGTACAATAGTTCACTCATAGTGAGCACTTAAATAATAATAATAATAATGGACACTGCGGGAACTACTCTGACAAAGTATTTATTGAACACCCATTGAGTGCACTCTACTAAACACAGTTCACTGTGCTAAGTGCTTGGGATGGGAAAATGTAAAGAAGCCTTCCATGCCCACTGGTAGCATATATTCTAATTCAGTGAGAGATGCTCATTAATGTGGGGGTGGCTTTACCCTATTGTTTTATGCTGTCGTGTCGTCTCCAACCCACACGAACTCCCAGATCACCTCACCTCGGTCTGCAATTGTTCTGGTAATGTACGCATAGGTTTTTCTTGGTAAAAATACGGAAGTGGTTTACCATTACCTTCTTCCTCGCAGTAAACACTAGTCTCCACCCTTGACTCTCTCCCATGCTGCTGCTGCCCAGCACAGGTGAGTTTTGAGTTGTAGCAGATTGCCTTCCACTCACTAACCACCGCCTAAGCTAAGAATGGAATGGGTATGCCTCTGCTTGACTGCCCCTCATTCATTCATTTATTCAATCATATTTATTGAGCGCTTACTTTGTGCAGAGCACTGTACTAAGCGCTTGGGAAGTACAAGTTGACAACAGAGGTGGTCCCTACCCAACAACGGGCTCACAGTCTAGAAGGGGGAAACAGACAATAAAACAAAACATGTGTTCACATGTCAAGTCATCAGAATAAACAGAATTAAAGCTAGATGCACATCATTAACAAAATAAAATAAATAGAATAGTAAATATGTACAATTGAAATAGAGTAATAAATTTGTACAAACATATATACAGGTGCTGTGGGGAGGGGAAGGAGGTAGGGCGGGGGAGATGGAGAGGGGGAGAGGAAAAAGGGGGCTTTGTCTGGGAAGGCATCCTGGAGGAGGTGAGCTCTCAGTAGGGCTTTGAAGGGAGGAAGAGAGCTAGCTTGGCGGATGTGCGGACGGAGGGCATTCCAGGCCAGAGGGAGGACGTGGGCCTGGGGTCGACGGCGGGACAGGCGAGAACGAGGCATAACGGACACGTGCAGTAATCCAGTCGGGATAGGATGAGAGATTGAACCGGCAGGGTAGCAGTTTGGATGGAGAGGAAAGGGCGGATCTTGGTGATGTTGCGGAAGTGAGACCGGCAGGTTTTGGTGACGGATTGGATGTGAGGAGTGAACGAGAGATCAGAGTCGAAGATGACACTACGGTTGCGGGCTTGTGAGACAGGAAGGATGGTAGTGCCGTCTACAGTGATGGGAAAGTCAGGGAGAGGGCAGGGTTTGGGAGGGAAGATAAGGAGTTCAGTCTTGGACATATTGAGTTTTAGATGGCGAGCAGACATTCAGATGGAGATGTCCTGAAGGCAGGAGGAGACACGAGCCTGAAGGGAGGGAGAGAGAGCAGGGGCAGAGATGTAGATTTGGGTGTCTTCAGCGTAGAGATGATAGTTGAAGCCATGGGAGCGAATGAGTTCACCAAGGGAGTGATGTAGATAGAGAACAGAAGGGGACCAAGAACTGACCCTTGAGGAACCACTACAGTAACGGTATGGGAGGGGGAGGGGGAGCCCGCAAACCCTCCCGTAGCCGAGGTTGTTAGAGTACTGAAAATTCTCCAGATGCGATCATGAGAGGGTGCTTTACCCTATAACTCTACTGAATAATGGATCAGAGAAGGTTCCGAGATCAATCAATATTATTTACTGAATGCTTACTGTGTGCAGAATACTGAATTAAGAACCTGGAAAAGGACAATACAACCGAATGGGTATACATGATTCCTGTCCACAAGGACTTTACAGTCAATAAGGTGAGACAGACATTACACTTGTAGATGAGGTCATTGAGGCATAGAGAAGTTAAGTGACTTGTCCAAGGTAACACAGCAGACACATGGCAGAGCTAAGATTATAACCCAGGTCCTCTGATTCTCAGGCTTGAGCTCTTCCTAGGATCAACTTCTCTAGGATCCACTTGTCAACAAACCGTTGTGGAGTAGCAATTAATTTTAAAATCAAGGTTATTTAACACCCTACACACAAACAAGAATCTCCAACAGTGACAGAGACCTACATACTGACCCTCAATTCTTCACATTCTTAAATGATGCAAAAATAGAAAAAGAAGTAGAAAACAGAATCAAGACCATTAATGCTTACTTTAAAGAAGTGGGTGCCTACGTGGCAACCAGATCCAAATGAATCTGAAGGTGGATGGAGCAATGATAATAGAGCAATTATATTGCATGAAAGAGACAAACCGCATGGTCTATTGGAAAAACCATGGGGCTGGGAGTCAGAGGATCTGGGTTATAACCCCAGCTCTGCTTTTTGCCTGCTGTGTGACCTTGGTCAAAGCACTTAACTTTTCTGTGCCTCAGTTCCCTCAACTTTAAATAGGGATTTCATGCCTGTTCTCCACGTACTTTGACTGTGAACCCCATGTGAGACAGAGACTGTTTCTAATCTGATGTCTACCTACCCCTGTGCTTAGAACAGTATTACACACATAGTACGTGCTTAACAAGTACCATAATGAACAGATGCCACATCTGACCTCTAGAAAAGTTCCAACAACCCTGCCTATGAAACATACTTAGTATCCAATGACAAGAACGGGTCACAAACAACGTAGTCCTGGAAAACAGGCAATCCATCCGCATCAAAGTATCACACTCTACCAAGCGCTTACCACATTGCTCCTTATGTAAACGCTCGATAAATACCCCTGAGTGATTGATCAAAGCGATTCTGTTCCCTTTTTTTTTTTCACTGGGTGGGACTCTGTAGGAAAATGGATGACCCAAGCAACCCAAACCGCTGCTCTTGGGTGAGCTGAAATACGGTAACGTTAAGCAGGGTGGGCAACAGAATCAATTCATTAATCGATCTATCAGAAGCAGAAATGATTTCAAGATCAAGTGAAACTCCTCAATATTGGCTTCAAAGCTCTCCATCACCTTGCCCCTTCCTACCTCACCTCCCTTCTCTCCGTCTACAGACCAGCCCACACACTCTGCTCCTCTGCCACTAACCTCCTCACCGTGCCTTGTTCTTGTCTGTCCCTCAGTCGACCCCTGGCCCACGTCCTACCTCTAGCCTGGAATGCCCTCCCTCCATACATCCGCCAAACTAGATGTCTTCCTCCCTTCAAAGCCCTACTGGGCGCCGACCTCCTCTAGGAGGCCTTCCCAGACTGAGACTCCCCCCTTATCCTCTGCTCCTCCTCCCCGCCTCATCTCCCCCACTCCCTCCCTCTGCCTTACCTCCTCCCCCTACCCCTCCCCACAACACTTGTGTATGTTAGTACATATTTATTACTCTATTTTATTAATTATTTGTATATATCTATAATTTTATTTATTTTGATGGTATTGACACCTGTCTACTTGATCTGTTTTGCTGTCTGTCTCCCCTTTCTAGACTGCGAGCCCGTGGTTGGGTAGGGACTGTCTCTATACATTGCTGAACTGTAGTTTCCAAGTGCTTAGTAGAGTGCTCTGCACATAGTCAGCCCTCAGTAAATACGATTGAATGAATGAATGAATTAAGAAAAAAGTACATTGGAGAGCCAAGACTCTTGCTGCTGGTTATGGTTGTCATGATGAGCAAGATGCCAATCATAGTGATGCTGTAAACGGCTAAAACTACCACAAATATTATTTTCTGCATCTCCGGATTCTTTGTAAGTCCCAAAAGAATGAATTCTGTCATACGGTTTTCATTCTCCATTCAGTCTAGAGGGACAGTGAACACACAGATGAGAGTCACTTTTCCTGCCAAGAAAACACAAAGATAATGAACATCCTCACTACTGACATCTCAAATTTATATGAGCTACTTGTCCATGGAGCATTAGATTAGTCTTTTCTGCTGTATTCTAGCTCAAATGCCCCATTAGTGGCTAATCAAGAGAGACAAAACTGCCTCTGACCCCTGGTGGGCACTCCTTTCATCAAAAAACAACAATGATAATTGTTTAATATGTGCCAAGAACTGTTTTAAGCCCTAGGGAAGATACAATATGATCAGGTCAGACGAAGTCCTTTATCCCATACAGCATTCACAATCTAATTTGGAGAGAGAACAGGCATTCAATCTCCATTTTACAAATGAGGTAACTGAGGCATAGAAAAGTTAAATGGTTTGCCGAAGGTCACACCATAGGCATGTGACAGAGCTGTAATTAGAACCCAGGTCCTCTGACTCCCCGCTTGGTGCTCTTCTAATGCTTAGAATCACGCCTGGCACGTAGTACGTGCTTAAAAAATACCATAACTTTATTACTATTTTTTCCACTAAGCCATGCTGCTCCTCAAGCTGTGCTAATCTTGCTTGATGAGCCCCATGAACAAGGACTGTGTCCAACACTATTACCTTATATCTAGTCCAGCTTTTAGAACAGTGCTTGGCACATAGTAAGCACTTTTCAAACGCTATTATTATTATTATTAATATTGTTATTATCCATACACCAAATGCATGAAACAAGGCTGCAGTTTGATCAAACCTCAATCAAAATCTCTTCAACCGAAGATAACTTACTCGTGGTCTGGGAACATGTCATCAACTCTGCTATTGAGAAGCAGCATGGCTAAGTGGAAAGAACCCGGGCTTGGGAGTCAGACGTCATGGGTTCTAATCCCAGCTCTGCCATTTATCTGCTGTGTAACCTTGGACAATTCAATTAACATTTCTGTGCCTCAGTTCCCTCATCTGTAAAATGGGGTTTAATACTGTGAGCCCCGTGTGGGACAACCTTATTACCTTGTATCTACCCCAGTCCTTAGAACAGTGCTTGGCACATACTAAGTGCTCAACAAATACCGTTATTATTATTATTGTTATTATTACTCTCCCAAGCACATACTCCAGTACTTTGCACACAGTAAGTGCTCAGTGAATATGATTGAAGGGTCTTGAGCAGCTGTAGCTGAGGTTCCCACCAGATCCAGTACTGGCTGCTAAGGCTGTAGAGCAAGTAGAACAGTCAGATAGGACAGACACCAAATACTCAACCTCTCGAGCCTCCAGCCTTACGTTTAACAATGCTCAGTCTTTATGATAATAACAGCCATTATGGTATTTGTTCATTCATTTATTCATTCAATCACATTTATTGAACGCTTACTCTGTGCAGAGCACCGTACTAAGCGCTTGGGAAATACAATTCAGGAACAGAGACAATCCCTGCCCACAACAGGCTCACAGTCTAGAAGGTGTTTACTGTGTGCCAAGCACTGTAATAAGCACTCGGGTAGACATAAGATAATAATAATAATTATTACTATGGTATGTGTTAAGTGCTTACTGTGTACCAAGCACTGTTCTAAACGCTGGGGTAGAGACAAGTTAATTAAGTTGGACACGGTCCCTGTCCCACATGGGGCTCACACTCTTACCCCATTTTACAAATGTAGTAACTGAGGCACAGAGAAGATAAGTGGCTTGCCCAGAGTCACACAGCAAACAAGTGGCACAGCCAGGATTAGAACCCAGGTCCTCTGACTCCCAGGCCTGTGTCCTCTCCATAGATCATGATGCATCAACATCCTTTCTTCAAATCTACCCAAAGGCAGTGACCAGTTACTTAGCCCATCAAAAGAACTGAGTGTAGCTAGAAATGGCAAATGGGTAGAGCCCAAGCCTGGGAGCCAGAAGGTCTTGGGTTCTAATCCTGACCCTCCACTTGCCTGCTATGCGGCTTTGGGCAAGTCACTTACCTTCTCTGTGCCTGTTACCTCACCTGAAAAATGGGAACTGAGCCTGTGAGCCCCACATGGGGCAGGGCCGAGTTCAACCCAATTTGTGGGTATCCACCCCAGCTCTTACTACAGTGCCTGGCACAGAGTAAGTGCATAATAATAATTATTATTATTATCTACGGAACAAGGAGGGCCAGGTTTGCAGACACATCGATGCCCACCATTTTAAAGTAGAAACAAGACCAGCATATTTCAAAGGTCAGCCCACCAGTGAACCATGTGGCACCTCCTTCCCATGCAATTTCTCTTTGCTGACCCACCAGGTAGTCTGGGGACAAGGGAGCACATACTTGGCCACAGCTTATGTCAAAGGTCTTCAAATAAAACCAGCTGTGTTTGGGGTCAGATAACATTGATAATTACTCTGTTAATTTATACATAATTACATATTGATTGGGTTGCTCAAAAGGGCTGAAAGATTTAGTTCTTTTTTCAAGGATGAAAGTTATTTTTTTAAAGCATATTTTTTTATTTAAAAAAGTTTTTTTTTTTTTTTACCTACAGCAAATTATAGCTTCCCTGAAATGAGAGAATCACTCCAGGTCAGGGTGTTGCAAAGACTGTACAGGCAACAGAAGGATGCAAAAACATTTTGAAATTCCACATTGAATAAACTGTCGTGCTCTCCCTATTCCCTTGTTTTATATAAATATCACCACTCGTGAATTATTTTTCAAAATCAGATTCATTTTTTGCATATAGTATTAGTATTCAGCATTTAATAGAAGTGGCACTGTACTTCTGCAAATCATGAGACTGCAAATCATAACATTTATTCAATGCATTTCTGCAGCCATGATGTAGGATGCAACGAGAAATCTGGATGCAAGAATTTGAACATGCTTCCACTCCTCGGGAAAACTCTCCAATCTCGACAGACTTTCAAAAGCATTGCAAGTCATAGAGATAATTATTCAGGAGCTGCAGCATATCCATGACTGTACCCTAGAGTTTCCCACCCAAGAATGGAAGTGAAAATGATTGCAAACCACTTCTCCAAATCAATCTGACTTTCCAGATTGATAATCGGATGCAGCATGATCCTGGGAGTCAGATGGTCATGGATTCTAATCCTGGCTCTGCTACTTGTCTGCTATGTGACCTTGGCAGTCAATTCATTTCTCTATGTCTCAATTACCTCATCTGAAAAATGGGGAATAGAGGCTGTGAGCCCCACATGGGACAGGGACTGTTTCCAACCCTATTTGCATGTACCCACCCCAGTACTTAGTAAAGTGCCTGACACATAGTAAGCACTTAATAAATACCGCAGTTATTATTACCTACACTGCACACTGTCTAAAGCTTAGAAAACAAATAAGAAAGTGGAACAATAGAATCTACTGTTAGTGTGGAAAAAATGTGGTATCAGGCTCCAGACCAAACTAAAGGTCTTTAGAGCCATAGTATAGTCTAACCTTCTCTACAGCAAGGATTCCCACACCACCCATGTTTACGTGGATATAACCTGGAGATCAAGTACTGAGTTTTCTACCTCCTTTCTAACTTCTTAAACAGTGTGCATTACGTACAATGCCAAATCTCCCTAAATCAATGAGTATTACTGACTTGTTGATTGTCTACATAAAGGTGTGCCATGAAATTGACACCTTGTTAGAGAACCATTTTCTTAAAAAAAAAACTACAGGTTTACAATGTCATGCGCGTCAATTTATACCCATCATGTCGTCTCTCTACCACTCCTAATGCCCCACACTACTTCCTTTCCCCTCTACTTGTGTTTTTTATCACTTTAACCCCCATCATGGTTTGTTGCTACAGCACTCATTCATTAATTAATTCATTCATTCATTCAATTGTATTTATTGAGCACTTACTATGTGCAGAGCACTGTACTAAGTTCATGGAAAGTACAATTCAGCAACAAATAGAGACAATCCCTGCCCACAGTGGGCTCACAGTCTATAAGGGGGGGAGACAGACATCAAAACAAGTAAACAGGAATCAATAGCATCAATATAATCAATATAAATAAATAGAATTCTAGATATATGTGTATATGCATCATTAATGAAATAAATCGAATTATAAATATGTACATATGCACACACAAGGGCTGTGGGCTAGGGAGGGGGGTATAGCAGAGGAAGGGAGTTGGGGAGATGGGGAGGGGAGGAAAGGGGGAGAAGAGGAAAAAGCCTTTCCCATTCCAATAACCTTGATTAGACACAAAATACACACACACACACACACACACACACACACACACACACACACACACACACACACTCCTCTTCACCTGCCTCTCTGGTCAGCCTAGGCCTCAGGGCTTGCATATTTAGCAGAAGAGATGAGAGTTATTTGGGGGCACAGGCATGATACAAATTCACCTGCTCCACTAATCTGGGCGACATCCCTGATCCAGAGTGCTCAGAGACACATTCTACATATGCTTTCTCCACTTTACCTCTATGACAGTACTGAATACATGAAATATTAATGCACAATTATCACGAACTTTCCCAAACCAATACTAAAGAAAAACCGAAACCCCCAAAACAGAGCTTGAGTGAAAGTGATATCTGGGAGAGTTGACATAAAATGCCGAAAGGTTGGAACACTTACAGAAACTGCATTTCTGGATGCTGATCACACCCACTGATTTGGGGAATTTTTCCATCCCTGTAAACCTTTTGAGAAAAAATACAGAACTCAGCTTAGTGGGTGGGTACTCCGAATAATGCCACCAAGAGGCTGGGAAGTTGGCAAGTTGGCAAGAGGTTGGCCAGTGCTGGAATTCTTTCCATTATAAAGCACGTTTTGGAAAATCATTCCACATCCCATTTGCTGGAAACTTGCGTTCAGCATGGAGATGAGGAGAACTCACTGATCTCTTCTGCATATTTACAACCACAGAAAACAAGAGCGTAGGGTAGGAAACCCCGATGAGGTAGCCATCTCTAGTACCATCTGCTCCGACATGGCATGTGTTTTTTCTCAGGCTACTGAGAGCTATTAAAATTGTGCTCTCCAAAAGGTCAGGAACATAGTGCAGTAAACTGCAGCTCTGCAGCTCTGAGGAATTATCTTTCTCCTGCATAGCTCTCAAAAAAACCCACACACAGCCTGTGTTAATTTGGCCAATTGTGTGGGGAAAATATCTAGACCAGTGCCTAATTGGTTTCTCTCATTTTGACCTGATAACACCTTCCAGTCTATGTCTGAGAAAGCTTCATATCAGGTAGAATATAGGGCACAAGGGGCAGAGGCTTAGCACCCAATGGATATATTTTGAATAACGACATTTGGTTTACATCACTGGAATGTTCCCAGTGTTACCTGAAGTGAATTCAGTCCCCCAATGAAGTTATCACCTTCCCGGACTTGAATCTGCCCGGGTTTCAGTGTCACTAGAGCCACTTAGAGGTGAATTAACCAGCTGGATGAATAGGATTCTTTACCGTGGATAAACATCTACAAGCAGATAGTCCAAGATGAAGTTCACAAAGGAAGTTCATCCTATACTTATACCTCCCGCTAAGGGATCCTAATACAGTAGCAAATCTCAGAATATTTACTGGAAAAAGTTGTAGGGTGAGTAGTGGTCCAGTTCGAGCCATCAGGTTTCCACCTGGTCTGCCTCTGGGTCCCTATTTGTATATTAAGCAACTGCCCTTTCTATTTCAGCTTTTGCCACTGGATTCTGCAGCTCGGAAGTGGCACCCAGGTTTTGAAGACCCTTAGAGGGGAATGAACCAACTCTACATGAAATGGATGGGTTAGGGGTTCCCCCATCCCCAGGATAAATGTTGCATGTTCAGGTGACCTTGGAAAAACTTCCTCAGAATGGTACATAGGACATCATTACGTTAACCTGCATAAGGGATGTGACATCTTTTGGGTATCTTTGTCTAGCATGCACGAGGGTCATCAGTGGCCACCCTAGAAAGGGAAGGCTTCAGGAAGTACATGAGGGGGAATCTGGAAATCAATGGTCTCAGTGGAGGGGAATTAGGTCTTGAAGGAGGGAGAGATGTGGTTGAGGTGGCAGGTAAAGAGATTATGAGCCGAAGGGGCAATTCAGAGCTAGAGGGGTAAAGGATGGAGTTTAGGACAGCAAAGCTGGTGTGGCATCGGGCAATTAGAAGCCCCTGAATGTGTGACTAATGTTGCTGGGATGGTGTCGGAAGTCATCCTAGTTGAGCGGCAGGCAGAAACAAGAGGTCAGGGAGTCAATAGAATTGTCAATGTGAATTTGGAAGTTTCCAAAGGTCCGTGCAGGCGACTGTAAGCTCACTGTGGGCAGGAAATGTGTCTGTTTCCTGTTCTATTGTACTATCCCAAGCATTTACCACAATGTTTTGCACAGAGTAAGCACTCAACAAATAAGATTGAATGAATGAATAAAGTGATGTGAGTGATTGTGATTGACTGATGATGCAATGTGACTGGGATAATCTGATTGCATTGTCTCTATCCCAGTACTTATTACAGAGCTTGTTACATAGTAGGTGTTTAATTTGTCATCATTATCATTATTATGTGGTTTATGGTATTTGTTAAGTGCTTACTAAGTGTGAAGAACTGTTCCAAGTTCTGTAGTAGATAAAAGTGAATTGGGCTGGACACAGTCCCTGTCCCAAAAGGGGCTCACAGTCTAAGTAGGAGGAAGAAAAAGAGAACTGAGGCACAGAGAAATTAAGTGACTTGCCCAAGGTCACACAGCAAACATTTGGCAGATCTGGGGTTATAACCAGGCCCTCTGAATGCCTGGCCCATACTCTTTCTACTAGGCCGTGTTGCTTCTGATTGAAAAGAGGAAGGTGAAACAGTAATTAAACTCATCTGGAAATGCATCAGGCCTGAATGGGCTTAAGGAGCTCAGAAATAAGGACCAGTAACAGGATCCTTGAGTCACCAACAGAGCTGGACTGTTGGTGACTCAAAACGTCATCCGTCTACCCATAATAATAATTGATAATAATAATTGTAACATTTGTTAAGTGCTTACTATGCTTTAGGCACTATTCTAAGCACTGGAGTGGCTACCAGAAAATCAGGTTGGACACAGTCGCTGTCCCACATGAGGCTCAGAATCTTAATCCCCATTTTACAGCTGGCATAGAGAAGCAGCATGGCATAGTGGGTAGAGCACGGGCCTGGGAGTCAGAAGGTCATAGGTTCTAATTCCAGTTTAGCCACTTGTCGGCTGTGTGACCTTGGGTAAGTCACTTCACTTCTCTGGGCCTCAGTTACCTCGTCTGTAAAATGGGGATTGAGACTGTGAGCCCCACGTGGGACAGGGACTGTGTCCAACCCAATTTGCTTGTATCAATCCCAGCGCTTAGTACAGTGCCTGGCACATAGTTAAGCTCTTAACAAACACCATCCTTATTATTATTGTTATTTCAGCTGAGGTAATGGAGGCAAAGAGAAGTGAAGTGAGTTGTCCCAGATCAAACAGCAGTCATGGGGCAGAGCTGGGATTAGAACCCAGGTCCTTCTGACGCCCCAGTACCTGGTGGTACCCTATGATTTTTAGCCTTTTCCAGAGAGGGGGATAGAAAGCAGTCCCTAACCCTGCCCCTCAGTGACATCATGCTGATCATCAACAATCCCAGGAAGTCTCGTCATTGAGTCCTCCCCACAGCAGATTGCATCCCAAGGTGGATGAGGTGGGGGTTGTCCAACCCTCGTCATGGAGTCGATCTTTACTGGGGAGTCAGTGTTGATGGGGACAAGATTCACCTAAACCAAATGATGGGGAAAATTGAGGAGTTGAGAAACAGCATGGCCTAGTGGATAGAGCACAGGCCTGGGAGTCAGAAGGACATGGGTTCTAATCCTGACTCTGCTACTTGTCTTTTGTGTGACCTTGGACAAAGCACTTCGCTTCTCTGGTCCTCAATTCCCTCATCTATAAAATGGTGTTTAAGACTGCAAGTCCCATGTGGGACAGGGACTGTGTCCAACTTGACACAGTTGGCTTGACTACCCCAGTGCTATAGTACAGTGCCTGGTATGTAGTAAGTGGTTAACAAATACCATAAAAAATTACCTGGTTGATCTGACCGGATTAACTTGTATCTACCCTCAGCATTTAGAACAGTGCTTGACAGAGTAAGCGCTTAACATCATAATTATTGTTAATTACTGATTCACTTCCCAAAGGTAGCACAGCCAGAGGAATTTCCTGCGTGGTTATGCTAGATCCAGGATAGATCCATCCATGTATGGAACCACTCAATCGATGCTATTTATTGAGCACTTACCGTGTACCGAGCACCATACTAAGCACTCGAGAGAGTACAATACAAAGGAATTAGCAGACAGGTTCCTGGCCCATAACAAACCTACAGTCAAGATTGAAATCTACAGTGAAATTGCTCACTCATCCACTTTACTGAGGCAGTGCATACCCTCTTGTTCACTTTTCTCTCAGCAACTGTGATTGCTCCTCAACCCACCTATCTCACCATCTCCCCAGCATTCCTCCTGTTCCATCTCCACTGTAATAATCATTCTATTAATGATAGTGATATTTTTAACCCCTTACTAAATGCCAAGCACTGTACAAGATACAAGATAATCAGGTTGGACAGAGTCCCTACCCTACATGGGGCTCACGGTGTAATGGAAAGGAAGAACAGGTATTTTATCCCATTTTCCAGATCAATCTATCAGTGGTACTTATTGAGCACTTACTATGTGCACAGCACTTATGGGGATAACAAAGAAGTTAAATGACTTGTGCAAAGTCACACAGCAGGCAAATCATGTAGCTGGGATTAGAAACCAGCTCTCAACTCACAGGCCCATGCTCCTTCTATTGTCACATTTCTCTCTGCCATATACTGAGCTCACATACAGGGTGAGCCTCGATCCCTATGGTAATCACCTTCGGAGGTAAATAACCCTGAGGCAGGGTGAGTCAGTGGCTGGCCTTCCTCCTTCCTTGTGCCCTCTGGCAAATACAGTCTCACCTGGTTCTTGTCTCTCTGAGATCTACACTGGCCCACTCCAGTAAGACTCTCAGATGAGTGGGCCAGTGTAGAACTCAGAGAGACAGGCAACAGTCAGCCAATTAGTCATGCTACCACACACGCTCCCTCAGACAAATATGCATGCTCCAACCCTTGTCAAGCAGCTACACATACACTAACAAATACATAGAAATTCAGAAACTGATTTCTGTCAAGTAATGGCTGGGCGTAGTTATCCTTACCTGTACCATGGTGATTACAATTCATTCCCACCCCAGAGCCTTTTCGTGGGGATGGAGGAGAAAATCTGGACAAGTGAATAATCCCTCCCAATCACACCATCCGATATGCGATCCTGAATCCATCTGCTCATTAATTCACTTATGTATTTTATTTAGACCTATATCTCGCTCTCAGCTGTGGAAAGAGTTATCAATTCATACCTAATCTATCTCCCACTATATACTAAGCTTCTTAAGGGCAAGGACAGCTACTTTTACATCTTTGGTAGGATCCCCAAACATCTAGTAAATACACAGCTCTGCATTCAGTAATTAAGTTGTGACTGCATCCATGAGAGAGAATCTCTTGCACAATTTGTCCCAGGAGTGAACGTTTTCTGGCCCCTTTCCATACGGTTGAATATGGCTCGAGCACCAATGGCCAAGGTTGAAGAGTTGGATCTAAACTACCAACAGATCATGGGTGTGGTTTGTTTTTACCATAGTGGCAGTGGTTTGCACTGAGTCATCCACAGTCTCTCTCCTCTGACAAGCATTGTGAGATGACTGCTACGTGGAATGGATGCAGTCTCCCTAAACAGAACCACTCAACTCAAACTTTTGCCACCATTACAAATAATGTTTCACTGAAGTTCTCCTGCCACTATTGCTCTACTCCAATCAATTCTAATGATGTTGGTTTTAATAAATGGTAATCCTCTGTGATTTTCTGTGTGTGTGTGTGAGTATGGATGTAGAGGTAGTAATATTTATTGACTTCCACTTGGTGCAGTGTACATGGCTTAGAAGAAAGAGCACGGGCTTGGGAGTCAGAGGATGTGGGTTCTAATCCCGCCTCTGCCACTTGTCTGCTGTGCGAACTTGGGCAAGCCACTTAACTTCTCTGTGCCTCAGTTTCCTCATCTGCAAAATAGGAATTAAGACTGTGAGTCCCAAGTGGGTCAACCTGATTACCTTGTATCTATCCCAGCACTTAGAACAGCGCTTGGCACATAGTAAGTGCTTAACAAATGACATCATTTGTTTATTTATTTTTTACTTGAGCAGTACCCATTAACAACGAGATATATATTTCCCAACTACAAGAAGCTTACACTCTAATGAATGAGACAAACATAAAAATATTTGCTACTAGAGAGAAGGGAAAATACATAAATGATAAGCTCCATATCCATCTGGAGTGATAGAGTACTGGAAACTCTCCATGTGCGACCCTGAGAAGGGGATTGATTGATTACAGGGTATCAAAAACTGATGAGGATTAAGTCCATACCATTTCCAGGTTAATAATACTTACATGTAATAACCATGTTGGTCCTGAGAGCCACAGAATCCAAGACCTGGCCCTTACAGAACTTTCCCCAAAGAAGCAACGTGGCCTGGGAGCACTGGCCTGGGAATCATAGAACCTGGCTTCTAATACAGGCTGTGCCACTCGCCTGCTGTGTGACCTTGGACAAGTCATTTAAATTCTCTGTGCCTCGGGTCCCTCATCTGCAAAATGGGGATTCAATGTCAATTCTCGCTTCTACTTAGGCTGTGAGACCCTTGTGGGACCTGACTTTCTTGTAGCTATCCCAGTGCTACAGTGTGGTGCTTGGAACATAGTGAGCATTTAACAAATACCGCAATTGTAATACCTTTTATATTCAATACCTTTCATCTGCCATTTCATCCTGAAGATTTGTAAAATTCAGCCAAAATGAAGTCTCTTTCACAGAAATAAAAAATAAAATGTGTAACCTACCCGTATGATATTAATTGGTTAACATCCATTTTTACAAGTGGGAGGGAGGAGAGAACCAGGGTTCAACCAGATTTAAAGAACAAAAGTCAAGGTGGTATTATAATCCTCTTGCTCTATTGTCAATTTGAGGAGGCTATCAGATTTCCCATTTCATTTTAAGCTTATACAGAATGTTCCAGCACCATTCAGAAGACCTTTCCAATCAGATAATGTAGTTCCTAGAACCACGGAATGGGCACTGCCTTAAGAGGACCATATCTCTCTCTGTGGGGATTGTTTCTAACAAACACCGTTCTGAATCGAACCGGTAGAATGACTGCTTTGATATACCAAGCCCTTCTAGGTGTGACTGAAAGTTTGTTGGCAACAGTTCACAGAAAGCAAACACATAATAACCACAGGAGAGATTTTCCATTGTCCGTGCCTGGAATAGCGTTTTCCACCATAAAACTGAGAATTCTTCAATCAGAGAAAAAACAATAACAGGAATTGTAAGAAGATGGAATCAACAGGGCAGTATGGAATTGCTAAGGTCAGAGAATTTCCTTGACTTACCCCACTGCATTTGTAAAAGTTACTAAAATGTCTTTATTCCACACTCCTTCGTTCCTCAGCTCATTCTTTCAGTGCCATCAAGGTGGAATATAATCAGAGGCAAGGCCCGGTGAATACAGCACAGGCCTAGGAGTCAGAAGGACCTGGATTCTAATTCTGGCTCCACCACTTGTCGGCTGTGTGACCTTGGGCAAGTAACTCCACTTCTCTGGGCCTCAATTACCTCATCTGTGAAGTGGGGATTAAGACTGTGAGTTCCATGTGGCACATGGACTATGTCCAACCTGATTAGTTTGTATCTACCCCAGCGCTTAGTACAGTGCCTGACGCACAGTAAGCACCTAACAAATGCTAATAAAAAATCTTTAACGTTTCTATTTTCTGGCAATTAACATCAAATTGTTCTTTTTCAATCAAAAGACAAAGCTCATAATTTTATATCATGAATATGAGAGTGCATAATAAAGATGTGGTGATCAGTTTAATTTGAAATGTTCACTGCTGAATTCTGACAAATCAGGGTGAATTTGCACATCTACTTACTAATCACTGGCACCATGAGAAAAATATATCAGAGAAAATAATTTAGCATAATTAATAAGATTAAAACTACAGCAATGACAGCATTATTACTGCAAACCATTCAACTTCTCAAAAATCGAATAGACTTTTCTTCAATCACTTTGTTATAATCTTTGTTCATTCATTAATTTAGCAGGCATTTTATATGAATATTCTATGATTAATTTTGTTTATATTTTCACAAATTAGGGTGCTCCTTGTAATCATTTCCTGTGACTCCATGTAATCTATCCATGGTCTGGGAGTTACTCAAATAATGAATAGTTCTTAAAAACATTTGCCACTGAAATATAAAATAAGAGTGTAAAGAAGGCAATCAGAATCAGAATTTGAGTTACATGTTTTCAATCCTGAACAAAAGAAAATATCCAGCGTTTAGAACAGTGCTTGGTACATAGTAAGCATTTAACAATTTCCATAATCATTATTATTATTGTCAAATATCAAATATTCCACCACTTCCAAATGACAAATTTAACAACAAAAAAAAGAAAGTCCAACTTCATTTTAACAATTATAGTCAGATAGGAAGTCTGATTTTATTTTATCTTTACTTTTTACTAGGACAAAAGAGAACCATCACATTTTGTTGTTATTCTTGCTGTTATTAAAATAAATCATTTGTGATGAAAAACTTAGAGGGATGAATTAGAAAATATCAACGATTTCTTGGATGCTTTATGATTTGATCCACCTCTTCTAATAATCTCCCTGGTCTTGGTGCTTAGGGCTAAACGATTAGATTTAAGAAATAAATTTGAATTCAGGCTCATTTTCTACTAAAAAAAAAGCCAGGGTCTTCAGGAATGATAGCTAGAGCTGCAAGACCAGTATCCAAATGGTCCAAACTAGAGCCATGCTCAGACCAGCTCTGGTTAGCAGGAACTGATTCAAAGAACACAGGGAGGAAAGTTGCTTCCGAAGTGTTCCTAGTTGAAATATTAAACCATCAGTCTTCCAGAGCCTCTAACTAGATCATCCAATCTGGTCCTTGGAAAACTTTCCCTTTCTCTGACTCTAACATAGCATACATAGGAGATACCCTAAAGCGACTTCCCAAAATGTCTTAAAGCTGGGGAATTGAACTTCCAAGAGTAATGGACTCCAATAGGAATAATTTGACCTAGAAGAAATCATAAACAATATTAAATGAGGTAATTTAGAAGCTGACTAACCCTAATCTAAAAAAGAACAGAGAAGAAAATAGGAGGGCAAATACAAAATGGCCATTTTGGCTTTGATTAGTAGCTCCCATTAAAATGGTTAATAGGAGAAGGGGTTGAAACTGTTTTGTATAAAGTATAGTTTGGGATTATTTGTGGATTATCTGTGGATTTCATTTATCTTTGTCACCCTATCTCTCATTAGCCCAGGAGTATTGGCTGAATCTCTCAATGTCAGTCTCAGAGGGAAAATCTCTGGTACTTTTATTTTCCAATATAGCTCTTCAGTGATAACATAATCATAACATCATCAAAGAGAATTTTCTAACCCAGTCAACCTGTGATTGGTACTTATCGAGCACTTCCTAAGTGTGAGGCACTGTTCTAAGAAATTGGGAGAGTATCAGAGAAATAAAATGCCCATTCCCTGTCCTCAATAGATAACAATAGAGAAAACTCAAGTTTAAAATAGAGGAATTGAGGGAGAAATGAGGAAGGAGGAACACAGTACAATATTCCCACCATGGGAAAGAGGGTTCTAGATGAGTGAAGATCCAAACTCCCAGTACAGGTTGAAGGCTATTGGGGTATCATTCTGAATTCTGCATCTGCATCTGAAAGGATGCCATGATCAATCAGTTGCATTCATTGAGCACTTACTGTGTGCAGAGCATTGTTACAGTACTTCAATGTGTACAGCCAGTGTTGTTCATTGGTTTGATTTTAACACGAGGCCTGTGAATTGTGGCTCACTTTTTTCTGAGTACACACTGATTTCTCTCTTTTTCTGTTTTTTTTTTTTTTTTTTTTTTTTACTCTGGGAAAAGTCCCTCCATGCTATTTAGTGTCTTCAAAGTGCCCCAGAGAGGGTCATCACAATCTGAAACCAACCTCTCCACTTCTTCTTCCTGTAATCCCGGAAAAGAAGAGGTTGTCCAGAATGGAATGCAGGAAAGATTTGAGATCCTGGAGCTAGAAAAGCTTTGGCTAGAAAAGGAGGAGTTGGAACTGCCTTCTAGAGAAGGCTCTAGATAGCCTCTTTATGGTTGGATGAGCGGAATCCTCTGTTGATGTGGGGTTTTGGGATCACTTAAATCTGGCATCAGGGTCATTGGGAGCCACCAGCCGAGTCAGATTGATATTCAATAAGCCTCTCTTTCCCTGTCCCCAAGCTCTTTGCCTCTCTCCAGCTCTTCTCACCACCCTTCACCTCTTATCTGTTGGTCTCCTGGTCCCCTTCTGTCTCCATTGCACTTTTCCACTTTTCCAGTCTTGCCTACTGGAGGTGAGATTCTATCCCACTTTGGTTTGTAAGAAGTATGAATTCCTTCCCTACTAAATTAATCTTTTTACAGCAGACCAATCAATTAATGGTATTTATGGAGAGCTGTGTGCAGTGCACTGTACTAAATGCTTGGGAGAGTATACCTCATCAGAGTTGGTAGTAATGTTCCCTGCCCACAACGGGTCTACAGTCTAGAGGAGGAGACAGACATTAATATGAATACCTAAATTGCAGATATGTACATAGCTGATGTGGGGCTGAGGATTGAGACTGGGGTGAAAACCAAGTGCTCAAAGGGTAAAGATCCAGTAAAATGGCTGCCATTGAGCAAATCCTTCGAAAACTCATAACAGCTTAATAAATTATTCTTAAAACAATGAAAAGAAATAATATTGGTGAATAGAACTGCCTTTAAAAATGTCTTGCAAGTAGGGAATTGGTAGGCAGGGTTTCTATGGGGGCAGGCATAATGACCCCAAATTAAGAGAGGGAGAGAGAAATGGGGCGGGGAAGAGGAGGGAAGAGAAAGGGGTGTGAGGAAGAGAGAAAGGAGAGAGAAAAGAAGAGAGAGGGAGAGAGGTGATGAAGGAAATAGAGAAAGCGAGGGCAAGGTACAGGGAAAACTGAAGAGGAGAGGAGATAAGAAAGGGTGAAGAAGAGGATGAGAAAGTGGGAAGGAAGAGGGAGAAGTAAACATTCTCTCTCTCTCTCTGACACACACACAAACACAAGTGCACCTACTCTCTCATACTCATTCGCTCATGCACATACAATCCCTCCCTTAACCACACACACAGCCCATAAAATTCCTTTTCCCTCAGATATTGTTTCATCACAAATCACCAATCTTCTTCCCACATTGTCTTTCATTTTCTCCTCCTTTTATCTTTATGACCCATAGCCTCCTCGTGGAATTTTTCATTTCGGTATTTCTCAAACAGCAAAGAATAGGGTTCAACACAAGGGTGCTGACAGCCACCATTTTGTCGATGGAAAACATGGTGGAGGGCCGCATGTACATGAAAATGCAAGGTCCAAAAAACAAGATCATCACTGTGATATAGGAGTCACAGGTAGAGAGGGCTCTGTGATGTCCTCTAGAACCTCATGTCTTTAAGTGGAGCAAGATAATAACATATGAAACAACCAATACAACCAATAACAAGAAGCTGACCACAGACAACATCCCACCATTGGCCACAGTCAGCAAGCTGATGACAAAAGTGTTCTTGCAGGCAAGTTTCACCAGAGGGAGCAGGTCGCAGAAATAGTGGTCAGTCACAATATGTCAACAGAAGGGAAAGCAGAATATGAGGATAACTTGAGCCACTGAATGCCAGAGGCCACACATCCAGGCTGTCCCAAGCAAAAGGCCACACACATGTCAGCTCATGCAGGAGGTGTAGTGCAGGGGCTTACAGATGGCAATGTAATGATCGTAGGCCATCACGGTGAGGAACAAAATCGCAGTTCCACCAATGAAATGAATGAAGAATAGTTGAGTCATGTAGTCATGCAGGGAAATCCCTTTCTTTTCAACGCCTAAGTCTAGAATTATTTTGGGAGCAGTTGTAGAGTAACAGATCTCTACAAAGGACAGATAGCTGAGGAAATAATACATGGGTGAGCCCAAATTCACAGTTACTACAATGAGAAGATTTCCCAGAACAGTGGCTGTATACAAGAGCAGAAATATAGGAAAACATACTTTCTGCACCACCTTTTTTTGAGAAAGCCCTAGAAAAAAATATTCTGTAACGTTGTAACTGCCATGAACTCCATTCCATAGGGGAATGCACAGGATGTTATTAAAGATGTTGACTTTGTAATGACAACAGATTGGGGTTTTGTAGCTCAGCAACAGTTTCTGTATCCTTTTCTTCATTTAAATCCTCCTTGAATTCTTTCACTGCCTGAACAAGTTTGATCTTTTTCCTTTTCCTAACTCCCTTCCCTGTTAGGGGCTTGAACAACTCAATTTTCTCCAGGGGTTTTCCCTTTTTTTCTATTTGCCTCTTCAGAATCTTCTCCAGAAGGCATTCACCTCTTCTTCTCACTTGTTAACTCTCTTCCTGGGGCCTTTGCTTTCCTGTACTCGCCCTCTCCCTCAACCCACTTATTAACCTCATCCACCATCATGGATCCAGCTCCCACCTTTACCTTAATGATTCCTCAATTCACCTCTTCACTATCACTGTCATCAATGGTATATATTGAGCACTTACTAAGTGCATAGTGCTATATTAAGCGCTTAGGAGAGTACAATGCAATAGAGTTGGCAGACACATTCCCTAGCCACAAAGAGCTTACACCTCTTCATAAATGACTTCTAGTCTTATGTTCATCAGAAGGCCAAATGATCTACATATTTATTTATTCATTCATTCAATCATATTTATTGAGCGCTTACTGTGTGCAGAGGACTGTACTAAGCGCTTGGGAAGTACAAGTCGGCAACATATAGAGATGGTCCCTACCCAAGAACGAGCTCACAGTCTAGAAGGGGGAGACAACAAAACAAAACATGTAGACAGGTGTCAAAGCCATCAGAATAAATAGAATAATAGTTATATGCACATCATTAACAAAATTAATAGAGAAGTAAATATGCACAAGTAAAATGAATAGAGTAATAAGTCTGTACAAATATATGTAAGTGCCGTGGGAAGGAGAAGGAGGTAAGGTGGAGGGGAGGATGGGGAGGTGTAGGGGACTCAGTTTGGGAAGGCCTCCTAGAGGAGATGAGCTCTCAGTAGGACTTTGAAAGGAGGAAGGGAGCTAGTTTGGTGGATTTGTGGAGTGAGGACATTCCAGGCCAGGGGTAGGATGTGGGCCAGGGGTCGATGGTGGGACAGGTGAGAATGAGGCACAGTGAGGAGGTTGACAGCAGAGGAGTGGAGGGTGTGGGCTGGGCTGTAGAAGGAGAGAAGGGAGGTGAGGTAAGAGGAGGCGAGGTGACGGAGAGCCTTGAAGCCAAGAGTGAGGAGTTTTTGCTTGATTCGTAGGTTGAGAGGCAACCACTGGAGACTTTTGAGGAGGGGAGTGATATGTCCCGAGCATTTCTGTACAAAGATAATCCGGGCAGCAAAGTGAAGCATAAACTGAAGCAGGGAGAGACAGGAGGATGGGAGATCAGAGAAGAGGCTGATGCAGTAATACAGTCGGGATAATGATGAGAGATTGAACCAGTAAGGTAGCGGTTTGGATGGAGAGGAAATGGCGGACCTTGGCGATGTTGTGGAGGTGAGACTGGCAGGTTTTGGTGACAGATTGGATGTGTGGGGTGAATGAGAGAGTGGAGTCGAGGATGGCACCAAAGTTGCGGGCTTGTGAGACTAGGAGGATGGTAGTGCCATCTACGGTGACGGGAAAGTCACGGAGAGGGAAGGACATATTGACATATTGAATTTTAGATGGTGGGCAGACATCCAGATGGAGATGTCCTGAAGGCAGGAGGAGATATGAGCCTGGATGGAGGGAGAGCAGGGCAGAGATGTATATTTGGGTGTCATCAGTGTAGAGATGGTAGTTGAAGCCGTGGGAGTGAATGAGTTCACCAAGAGAGTAAGTGTAGATAGAGAACAGAAGGGGACCAAGAACTGACCCTTGAGGAACCCCTAAAGTAAAGGAGTATGCAGTCATTTGAGTTCAAAAATAAGAGCCCCATGATTCTGACATCTTTAATCCCCGGGATACTGCATTTATCCCCAGTAAGAAACAAAGAGACTGACAAACTTTTTAAATGTGATTTATTACAATTTTTACTTGGAGTTTTTAAAACAAAAGCACCTAATTGCAGAAATACTTTTTCTTTTTAAAGCTATTGTACATTTCGCAGACCACGGCAAATGACCCAACACCCACAGAATAGTACTGGAGAATACGAAAACCAATGGGTCAATGTTAGGTGCTTTTTTAATAGCATTTGTTAAGCCCTTACTATGTGCCCATCTCTGTTGACGGCACTACCATCCTTCCCGTCTCACAAGCCTGCAACCTAGGTGTCATCCTCGACTCCGCTCTCTCATTCACCCCTCACATCCAAGCCGTGACCAAAACCTGCCGGTCTCAGCTCCACAACATTGCCAAGATCCGCCCTTTCCTCTCCATCCCAATCGCTACCCTGCTCATTCAAGCTCTCATCCTATCCCGTCTGGACTACTGCATCAGCCTTCTCTCTGATCTCCCATCCTCATGTCTCTCTCCACTTCAATCCATACTTCATGCTGCTGCCCGGATTATCTTTGTCCAGAAACGCTCTGGGCATATTATTCCCCTCCTCAAAAATCTCCAATGGCTACCAATCAATCTGCGCATCAGGCAGAAACTCCTCACCCTGGGCTTCAAGGCTGTCCATCACCTCGCCCCCTCCTACCTCACCTCCCTTCTCTCCTTCTACAGCCCAGCCCACACCCTCCGCTCCTCCACCGCTAACCTCCTCACCGTACCTCGCTCTCGCCTGTCCCGCCATCGACCCCCGGCCCACGTCATCCCCCGGGCCTGGAATGCCCTCCCTCTGCCCCTCCGCCAAGCTAGCTCTCTTCCTCCCTTCAAGGCCCTGCTGAGAGCTCACCTCCTCCAGGAGGCCTTCCCAGACTGAGCCCCTTCCTTCCTCTCTCCCTCGTCCCCCTCTTCATCCCCCCCATTTTACCTCCTTCCCTTCCCCACAGCACCTGTATATATGTATATATGTTTGTACATATTTATTACTCTATTTATTTATTTATTTATTCTATTTATTTTATTTTGTTAGTATGTTTGGTTTTGTTCTCTGTCTCCCCCTTTTAGACTGTGAGCCCACTGTTGGGTAGGGACTGTCTCTATATGTTGCCAATTTGTACTTCCCAAGCGCTTAGTACAGGGCTCTGCACATAGTATGCACTCAATAAATACGATTGATGATGATGATGATGATGATGATGTGCCAAGCACTGTTCTAAGTGCTGGGGTAGATACAAGGTAATTAGGTTTTCCCTCGTGGGGTTCACAATCTTAATCCCTATTTTATGATTAAGTAACTGAGGCACCAAGAAGTTAAGTGGCTTCCCTAAGGTCACACAGCTGTAGGACGCACTACCATCCTTCCTCTCTCAGAAGGATGTCACTTTGTTGTTAATCTTGAGTCAGCTCTCTCTCATTCAACCCACATATTCAACCTGTCACTTAATCCTGTCATTTCACACTTCACAATACTGCTATAATCTTCCCTATTGTCTCCATCCAAACTGATAACATGTTAAGACAAGTACTTACCTTTTCCCACCTTTATTACTGTATCAGCCTCCTCGTTGACCTCCCTGCCACCTGTCTTTCCTCATTCCAGTTCATATTTCAATCTTCTACCCGGAGAAACTGAAACTCACCAGCTCTACCTAGAACCACATTGAACAGGAAATTCGAGATGTTCTCTAAATGGTTCTAGCTGAAAAGAAATCTTATTATTGAGGGGCAAAGTATTCTTTCCCAATAGTATCAGCAATATTCAGTTTAACCTTGTGAGTCACAGAACAGGCAAGGTGAAAGTACAGTGGCTAACAGTACACTAGAGAAATCATGCAGATTCATGGGAATACTACCACTACTAACAGTAAAGAAAATAGTAATTGTGACATACTATGAGAAGCAGCGTGGCTCAGTGGAAAGAGCCCGGGCTTTGGAGTCAGAGGTCACAGGCTCAAATCTCGGCTCTGCTAATTGTCAGCTGTGTGACTTTGGGCAAGTCACTTAACTTCTCTGTGTCTCAGTTACCTCATCTGTTAAATGTGGATTAAGACTGTGAACCCCACATAGGACAACCTGATCACCTTGTATCCCCCCAGTGCTTAGAACAGTGCTTTGCACATAGTAAGTGCTTAACAAATACTATTATTATTATTATTATGTGCTAAGTATTGAACTAAGCGCTTGGGAACATACAAGACAATCAGGATGAATACAATCCCTTTCCATCCCAGGAGAACCAGGAGAGGACAGTGTTAGTGAAGCCGAGGTAGGATAATGTTTCCAGGAGAAGGAGGTAGTTCACAGTAGGAGGGAGATCAGGAATTGAACTCCTATTTTAAAGAGTAAAGTGAGGCGCAGAGAGGTTCAGTGGCTTCCCCAAGGTCACCCAGCATGAAAGCCAGGATTATAACCCAGGGCCTCCAGCTCCCAGGTCCATGCTGTTGCTTCTAGGCCACATTGCTTTTCTAAATTACCCTCCCTGACTGCCTCTATCTTTGAAAACCGGATGTCATTTGGGAGCCCGGCAAGTTGGTCTGAGATCAGTGCCTTGGATTTTGTTCCCTCCCTCCCTTTTTTCAGCATATTTAAATTCCCACCTCCTATATGAAGTAATTTATGAAAGTTGAGTCCAGCTCAACTTTTTACCAACCCAACTTCCAGCTTCGTAAAAACATTTACTAAATACCTGGTAATAGATGTATTCCTTCATTCACTCATTTTAGTTGCTCCATAGCTACCAAAATCTCATTTCAGAAGAACCCAGTATTATTAAATACTAGGCAAAAAGTAAGCCCTCTTCAGTGAAACCATAAAAATGTTTTGGCCTCCAAGAAAATCATAGGCATTTTAAACAATAATTTCTAATAGCAAAAGCAAGGGTTTTTTCAATTATGATGCAAGACATGAGAGTAGCACTAAATAAATAACTTAATAATAATTTGGCACATACATGCAAATGGTGGTTAAACAGTTAAGAATATTTGGAGTATCGATTAGTCAGGAAATGGTATACCCTGGAAGATTCATTTAAAGAGTTACTTGTCTTCAGAAGTAACATGGTCTAGTGGTGAAAGCAAGGGAAAGCTACCCTGGGAGCTAGGACACCAGGGTTCTAATCCCTACTCTGCCACTTGCCTGTTTGAGATCCCAGACAAATTCTTCTTGTCTCAGGTTCCTCATCTATAAAATAGGAGATTAAATATCTGTTCTACCCCAACTCTTAGTAGAGGCCTTGGCCAATAGTAAGCACTAAACAAATACTACAATTATCATTGTCTTTTTACAAGCAGAGACCACTGGCACTATGCAAATTTAGCAAACTCTGTAGTAAAACTTTATAAAAGAAATGGAATTCTCTTAGAAGTGCCAGAAAAAGTTTCAGTTTGGGAATTGAAATTAGAGAACAATCTGTTCCCTATCTATTTACTTTCAGGTAAAAACTAATAAAATCATTTCTTACATTAGAAAAAATGTGGTTATTTTAGCTTGAAACTCTTCATCCATCAGAGAGTCAGATGACCGGGGATTTCCATCTTTCTGTCTGCTAAGCTTAATTTGGCAATTACTGCTTCATCTTCCACTGCCGTTGGAGTTAAGCTTTCCTTGATGCATTTAAAGCCTTACTGGAAATCAAGCAATCAGTGGGATTAATTGAGCACTTACTCTGTGAAGAGCACTGTACAAAGCACTTGGGAGCATAGAAAGTAGACATGATATTTGCCATCTAGGAGCTTACAAGGCAATTAGTTTAGAATGAAAAGATTGTCTTCTCTAGAGGAGGTAGAAAAAACACAGTTGGAGGAACTGTATTATTGGGCCCCGATTAAATCAAACAGTAACCACCCTGGCTTCTTGATTTATTGCTCTTGAGTGAGGGTTGTGTATTTTGAAGTTTGGAAGATTTTCTAGAGAAGAACAGTTGGCAGCAAATGGCCCTGCCAAACCAGGAAAAACATTACTTCATTAAAACTTTCAAGGAATGCCAGAGGGGTGGACACATCCTTAAGGAATGGAGGGAATTTTTTTGATCTTACCTTTCATATTTAAACATTCCCAGCTTTGAAAACTACCTGCCCAGGGTGCAATTCATTCTCAGTGTGACATGTACTCACAAATTCAATCTCATCGTCAACACTGTTGTCTTTGACTGGGATAGCTCCATGTATTCAACTGAAATTAAAGACACTATGCTAATTAAGAGCTAAAAGAACAGAATGGTGAATTCTATGCCTAGATTTCTTTTAAGTGACTTTTATGAAGTAGTCAGTTAAATGCAGTGCTATTCTAATAGAAAAAAATTACCCAATAACTTAGTTCATATATTGCCTTGGCTCAGTCTTTCAGGAGAACTGTCATTCCATAGGTAAGAAGCTTCAAAAACATATGGAGTGCTATAACTGAATGCAATTTTTTTGGATTTATTAACGGTCACATTTTTTTTTCAAAATTGAAGCCCCAAGTGCTTAGCATCGTCACTGCTTTGACAAGTAAAATCAGTCTACACTCTTACCACACATCAGTTCTGACCAAAATGGGAGGCCAAGGTCTTTAAAATACGTTATACATATGCTAGCCATGCTTGGAATGAAGTATGCATCTTATGCTTAAAGGAGTACATTATGGCCACAGCTAGGGAACTACTCGCCACGGTCTGAAAGATTACTTAAAATTCATGGCTTAATTGATCAGCAGAGAAAACCTGCAAACTCGGAGAAGAATCCTTCTTTCCCCTTCACTGAGGTGAGTGGTTAAGATCAAAAGTTGTGCACTAATGCATATATATTAGAGACTTTTGTTTGCCTCCTTCCTGTGGTTGTAGTTATAAACAGTTATTCTAATTTTTAGCTTTATTAAAGTTTTTATAATATTTTTTGGATCAAATGTTAGTGAAAATCAAATCATATCACACAAATTTCTTTCTGAGAAAATTGCTGGCAGATGGATGAGATTCAAACACAGCTAGCTATTTAATGGAGCATATAATTCAATCATTTCTTCAGTTATATTTATTGAGCATTTACTGTGTGCAGAGCACTGTACTGATCATTTAAGTACAATATAACAATAAACAGTCACATTCCCTGACCACAAATTTACAGGATTATGCTTTTTAAGTTTATTGTATAAACTATTGATTTTGATGTTCATAATACTGATAATCTGAGTCGTCTGTCAGAATTTTTCCTCAATTTCTCCTTTGGATTCTTAAAAGACACTGAGTTATTTTTATCATTTCAGACTTTTGGTTAGATTTGGGAGGAGACAGAGGAATTTCTAGCAGATCTTTGTAAATTTAATTCCAAATATATTCCTTTGTTAATATGGATCCGCAGACAATCATTTCAAAGGGAGTACATAACCATAACGTATTTATACCATTGGCTATCTTCCCCTCGAGACTATATGCTACTCTGGGCTAGGGAATGTGTCTGCCAATTCCACTATGCTATACTCTCACAAGCACTTAGTACAGTGCTTGACACACAATAAGCACTCAAAAAAACCAAAAGTGATTGATTGATTTTATGTTTTCAGTAAGCATTTAAACACACTGGAAAAATAACTCTGCTTCAGGATTCTTGCCATTACATGTGTTACTTAATTTGGATATATGCTCCAACCCGTTTTCTGCTTCATCTTTCCAATTCCTTTAAACAGAGTTTATGAACTCAGAAAATAAATTCGTAACTTTTACACTTAACCAGTTAAATTTAGGGATATTTTCATTATGGAATTGTGCTAATTTGAATACAAATGCTTACACATATACATGCACTATGTGAATATGACTGATAAAATTAATGAGGGACTATTAATTCCTCCAAAATTGAATACATGAAAAGATTGCTCCTGGAAGCATTTGTGCATTTGCAATACAGAGTGTGGCCTTATTTTAGTTTCACCTTCTGTCCCCTGGGTTTCTTGAAACCTCACCTATTAGAGTCACCACATTTTTAATGTCTGCACACTCATCTGATCTGTCCTCCTGCTTTTTCCCAAATGTCCAACGTCTATCCACTCCTTGAGGTTTTGTTTCACTGCATCTTTGAAATATTTCATTTTTTACCTCAATTTAGAGCTACTACTGTCATTCCTTCTCACATGTCTTACCAGCTCAAGGCATAAAGCATTCATCATTGCTTCAGTGCTAGAAAATTAACTACAGAACCTGAAGAAAGAGACTGCTGGGTTATGTTAGGTCTATATTCACTTTCACACTCGAAAGGAGACTGATAGCGTAGTTCTCACCCAGGCAACAAGGAAGAAAAAAGCCATACTCCAAAGATCCTACCCCACACATAACATCTTTTAACCTAATGTAATTAATCCCATCTCCTTTCATATGCATTTTATTGCAATTACCGCTATTTATGTCTATGGACTTGGATCTGTGACTTTTAAATATTTCCTAATCACCCCACCCACAATCTCATGACACTTATGTACATATCTTTAAATTTGTTATTATAAATTATTTACTCATATTAATATCTGTCTCTGTCTCTAAAATGTAAGCTCATTATGGGCCCACTGATTCTGTTGTATTGAACTCTTCCCAAGTGATTAGTACAGTGCTCTGCATATAATAAGTGCTCGATAAATCCCATTGATTGGTTGATTGTGTTTCCTCTTCTATTGAGGATCAGTTCATGATGCTTTGTCCTGACTTGCATTCTTTGACATTGCTATTTCTACAGATGAAACTTACAAGTCAAAATCACACCACCGTGACAGAGTTTGTTCTGATGGGATTCTCCAACATTCCCAAATTTCAGAGTTTTCTTTTTGCAACATTCTTAGTCATTTACATGATGATCCGGATGGGAAATAGCTTAATCATTTTAATAACCAAAACTAATCGATCTCTCCACACTCCTATGTATTTTTTCCTTAGGAATTTGTCTTTCTTAGAAGTGGGTTACACTTCCGTGACTCTCCCCAGAATGCTGGCGAACCTTTGGACACAAAGTAGAACAAATCCTTTCTTAGCCTGTGCCACCCAGATGTATTTCTTTCTTATGTTTGGAGTCGCGGAGTGCTTCCTCCTGGCTGTGATGGCCTACGATCGTTACGTGGCCATCTGTAACCCCCTACAACATTCAATCATCATGGATGACAAGGCATGTCTCCAGATGGCAGCTGGTTCCTGGATCGGTGGCATTCCAGTCCAGATGGGGCAGACGTATCAGATATTCTCCCTTCCCTTCTGTGAATCCAACAAGCTGAACCATTTTTTCTGTGATGTCCCACCTGTACTTGAACTGGCCTGTGGGGGGACAGCTATGAATGAACTTTCAGTCCATGCTGAAGCTCTGCTCTTTGTAACAGCCCCATTTCTCTTGATACTCGTGTCCTACATCCAAATCATCTCCACCATCCTGGAATTACCTTCAAAAACGGGGAAACACAAAGCCTTCTCCACCTGTTCTTCCCACCTCATAGTTGTCACCTCATTCTTTGGATCTGCTATCATCACATATCTACGGCCCAAGTCAAGCCACTCAGCGAATGTGGATAAATTTCTGTCTCTGTTCTACATCATTGTAACACCAATCTTAAACTCCATGATATACAGTCTAAGAAACAAGGAGATGACTGTTGCCAGGAAAAAGCTTCTGTCACAATTATTCTAAAGTCACTTGAACTAGGAAGCTGTTTCCCAAGTGGGTCATCATGCATGGATTCCAAGAAACTCTATTCTTGTTCCCTTAGGAAACCACCTTCTGGTTACTTCAATCACCCAAAGAAAATATAGATATGCCTTCAATACTCACTCTTTTCTGTCCAGGGTGACATTGTGTCAAAATATGGAATCTTTGCCTATTTCACATGCAGAAGGTATGTGGGAACTTGCTTTTACTTCTATTTGCTCCTCAATTAAATTCATTTTTTCAATCGTATTTATTGAGAACTTACTTTGTGCAGAGCACTGTAGTAAGCACTTGGGAAAGTACAATACAGTAATAAAGAGAGACAATCCCTGCCCACATGGAGCTCACAGTCTGGGGGGTGGGGTGGGAGGGGGGAGACAGACATCAATACAAGCAAACAGAAGTTAAATGTAATAATTCATGGACTAAAGAGCAAAAGAGTAAATAAATAATAAACTACACTGAGTCTGGTTGAAACTGGCTTCTCATTATATTTTACATAACTTTATTTTTACTTTCATGCTTTCACTCAACCATATTTATTAAGTGCTTACTGTGTGCAGAGCACTGTGCTAAGCATTTCGAAAGTACAATTCGGGAATAGAGACAATACCTACTCAACAACGGGCTCACAGTCTAGAAGGGGGAAGACAAACAATGAAACAAAACAAAACAAGTAGACAAGCATTAAAAACAATATAAATAAATAGAATTGTATATATACATGCCCATCATTAATAAAATAAATAGAATAATGAATATGTACATATTTACACTCGATTAAATCCCACGAACCAAATACGGTTATTTGATTGCCAAGTCTGCTTAGGGCAGATATAATTTCTTAAAGGATTTTTTCAGAAGGAAAATCAATTTGGGATCCAGGTCCTCACAAGTATTTCAAGCACCAAATGGCTGGTTGCAGTAGTTGAACCTTGTAGACAGAACTAAAGTTTCTAGAGCCTTAAACCAAGTGTTTAGATCTTCCTGAAGAGTTACAGTTCCATATTCCCAGGCCAATGATCCAAAGTTCGGGGGAGAGGAAGAGAAAGGTAGGAGAGAAAATCTGAATCAGAGAGAAAGTAATAATGGGATTGGTTTTGGTAACAATTGAAATTTCTACATTGAATTTTTTATCATCTAATTTTTGGACTACCTAATTTTATTTTTTTGTACTTTTGATGGCTTGTTATACCTCTCTGTATCAGACTTAGAGCTACAGCTGTTTGATTTAATTAGCAAATCCACTGGGAATAAATTACCATGTTACATTTTTGAGTAATTTAGCCATTTTAATGTGATGTTCAATTCATTTAGCTTAGAGGAGAAAGCGTGGGCATGGAAGTCAGAAGGACCTGGGTTCTAATCCTGACTATGTCACTTATCAGCTGTGTGAACTTGGGCAAGTCACTTCATTTCCCTGGGCCTCAGTTATCCCATCTGTAAAAATAAGGATTAAGACTGTGAGCCCTATGTGGGACAAAGACTGTGTCCAACCTGATTAGCTTGTATCTATGCCAGCACTTAGAACAGTGTTTGACACATAGTAAGCACTTAGAACCCAACATCATTATTATCATTATTATTATTAACATTGGAAAATATTATATGGACCATGTCCTTAATGTTACTACCAAAAACACATCTATTGTCTTATAGAAGCATTCCTGTATCTCGTCCAAATGGTGACAAAAACGTCATTCTTTATACCATCAGGTATGCTAAATGTTTTGAATCAGGCTTAGCAGTTTATTGTCTGCCCTATGCTGTCGAGTCATCACCTACCCATAGCGACACCAGGGACACATCTCTCCCAGAAGGCCCACCTCCACCTGCAATCATTCTGGTAGTACATCCATAGAAGTTTTCTTGGTAAAAATATGGATGTGGTTTATCATTGCCTCCTTCCTTGAATCTCCACCCTCCACTCTCTCCCATGCTGTTGCTGCCCAGATCAGGTGAGTTTTGACTTGTACCAGATTGCCACTTGCAGAAGGTATGTGGGAACTCACCAGCCACTGCCCAAGCTAGGAATGGAATGGGTATGCCTTTGCCTGACTTTCCCTTCCATAGCAAAGACTAGTAGAGTACTGGAAACTCTACAGGTGCAATCCTGAAAGGAGAGACAGTTCATTATCTAGACCAATTTCTAGAGTCATGTCTCTAAACCATTTCATTATATAAAGAGAACTATTTGGTATGCCTGCCAATGTTTTGTGAGACTCTCTTGGATTCCAATACATTTAGCTAGATCTTCCTCTATATTGAATAGCAATGACATCCAGCTCAGTCACATGGCCCAGGGCGGAAATTTTTGGTTTTGTTTGCTTTCTTTATAGTATTTGTTAAGTGCTTATTATTTGCCAGATGACATACTAAGCATAGGGATAGATCCAAGCTAATGAGTTTGGACACAATCCATATCCTACATGGGGCTTATAGTCTTTATCCTTATATTACAGATGAGGTAATTGAGACACAGAGAAGTGACTTAATGATAATAATGATGGTATTTCTTAAGTGCTTATTATGTGCCAGCCACTCTACTAGGCCTTGGGTGGGGGGATACAAGGAAATCGTGTTGGACAGAATCTCGGTCCCATGTGGGGCTCACAGTATTAATTCATTCAATCGCATTTATTGAGTGCTTACTGTGCAGAGCACTATACTAAGCGCTTGGGACATACAAGTCGGTAACATATAGAGATGGTCCTTACCCAACAACGGGCTTACAGTCTAGAAGGGGGAGACAAAACAAAACAAGTAGACAGGTGTCAATACAATCAGAATAAATAGAGTTATAGCTGTATACACATCACTATTAAAATAAATATAGTAAATATGTACAAATAAAATAGAGTAATAAATATGTACAAATATATACAAGTGCTGTGGGAAAGGAAATGGCATAGGGCAGAGGGAGGAATGGGGGTGATAGGGAGGGGAGGAGGAGGAGAAGAGGAAAAATGGGGGGCTCAGCCTGTGAAGGCCTCCTGGAGTAGGTGAGTTATCAGTAGGGCTTTGAAGGGAGGAAGAGAGCTAGTTTGGTAGATGTGTGGAGGTAGCACATTCCAGGCCAGAGGAAGGGGTAACTGAGGCCCAGGGAAATGAAGTGACTTGCCCAAGTTCACACAGCAGGGGAGAACAAGGTACAGTGAGCAGGTTAGCGGCAGAGAAGTGGAGTGTGCGGGCTGGGCTGTAGAAGGGTGGTGAGGTAGGAGGGGGCGAGGTGATGGAGAGCCTTGAAGCTGAGAATGAGGAGTTTTTGCTTGATTCAAAGGTTGACAGGCAGCCACTGGAGATTTTTGAGGAGGGAAGTGACATGCCTTGAGCGTTTCTGTACAAAGATAATCCGGGCAGCAGAGTGAAGCATAGACTGAAGTGGGGAGAGACTGGAGGATGGGAGATCAGAGAGGAGGCTGATGCAGTGATCCAGTCGGCATAGGGTGAGAGATTGAACCAGGAAGGGCTACCGGTTTCGATGGAGAGGAAAAGGTGGATCTTGGCGATGTTGTGGATGTGAGACTGGCAGAGTCTGGTTACAGATTGGATGTGTGGGGTGAATAAGAGAGCAGAGTCAAGGATAACACCAAGGTTGCAGGCTTGTGAGATGAGAAGGATGGTAATGCCGTATACAGTGATGGGAAAGTCAGGGAGAGGACATGGTTTGGGAGGGAAGATAAGGAGCTCAGACTTGGACATCCATCCCCATTTCTAAGGTGAGATAACTGAGGCACGGTGAAGTTACTTTTCCTAGGTCATGTGGCAGACAGGTTGCTGAGCTAGGATTAAAACCCATGACCTTCTGACTCCCAGTACTATGCTCTATCCACTATGTCAAGCTGCTTCTCGCCATGCTGACTTGCCCAAAATCACCCAGCAAACATGTGGCAGAGCCGGGACTAGACACCAGTCCTCTGACTCTGAGGCCTCTGCTCTTTTCACTAGGCTATGCTACTTCTCTAAAGTTGTAATCTATTTCAAGTGTTGCATCCCACCTCATTCCAATGAGCCACCTTAAACTCTGGGAGAATCGAGGTATCAAACAGTTCTAAGATCTCAAAACTTTTACTTGTGTTGGAGAGTTTTGAAGACTATACACATGGGAAAGGAGAAATGTAAAAATTGAATAATGGGTAGTCCTTATTCTCTTTCATATATCTCCCTGGGCTCATTTAATTGACTTCTCTTCTTTAGATGTACCTCCTGTAGTTTTATGTCACCATGAAGTTTAGCCTGTTTCTCCCCTCACTGAGGTTCTTTCTAAATAGGTAGAATTATAATTTGAATATCCCCCTATGTAATTCATATATACCTAATAAAGCAATATACCTAATATAAATCCCTCCCTAACCCTCAGCCCCACAGCCATTAAATACATATCTGTAATTTATTCATTTATTTATATTAGTGTCTGTCTCCCCACTGGACTGTAAGCTCACTGTGGGCTGGGAATGTACTTACCAACTCTTTTATATGGTTATATTTGTCGCCAAAGCACTTAGTACAGTGCTCTGCACACACAGCAAATGCTCAATAAATACAATTGATTACCAGCACAATAAATATTGATAATGAATAAATTCTTCTAAATAAAGAGTTGTAATAATATAACAGTGCTTGGCACATAGTAAGTGCTTAACAAATACAATCATAACTGTTATTATTATAATGATGAATTAGAGGCCCAAGTAGTTATCTTAGGAAGAAATACACAATCACTGTTATAGCACCCATCCTCTAATCAATTGATATTCTGAGCAATCACAGAGTTTTTTAGGTTACTTTCAGAATGCAGTTGATGTGCATAGTTCTCATCTTACTGGACTGAGAGGTGAGATTGTCAGGAGGAGATGTGATTCATTCATTTATTCATTAATTCATTCAATCACATTTATTAAGTGCTTACTGTGTGCAGAGCAGTATACTAAGAACTTATATTAAGCGGTAAGTGATGTGAAATGATGTTCAATGCATACTGACCACAGGCTCTCTCAAGAGCCAAGCTGCTCTGGTCTCCACCTCTAGAATGCAGAGTGCATACCGGAGGGCTTTGCCCTTTTGGAGAAAAAGGGGTGTGAGCTGTGCTGAGCCCAGGGAAGACTGAAAATAGTGAAAGCAGTCTGAACCACAACAAGTGACAAGTACTTCAGGAACAACAGCAGAAGCCAAAGTCCACAGGAAGCTGCATGGTCTAATGGAAGGAGCCCAAGTCTACTAGTCAGGGGATCTAGGTTCTAATCTTGATGCAGCCACTCTTCTGCTGTGTGGCCTTGGGCAAGTCGCTAAACTTCTCTGTGCCTCAATTACCTCATCTGTAAAATTGGGGTTCAATAATCCTTCCTCTGATAGACTGAGAGCCCCATGTGCAACAGGGAATTTGTCTGACCTGATTATATTCTATCTGCTCCACTGTTGAGTACATTGCCTGGCACATAATAACTGGCTAAATACCACTTTCACTATAATTCTTATTATTAATCGAAATCATATTGTATATTGTATATATAAGTTAGATTAATAGGAAGAATTATAGTGAAAGTGGAATGCTTAATGTGTGCAAAGCACAGTACTATGCACTTGGGAGAGTACAATTTAACAGAGTTAGTAGAAAAGTTCCCTAACTATAAGGAGCTTATAGTCTGAGTGATTTGGCTAATATGAATATAGCATCTAAGATCCTCATCATCAACACTCATCAACTGCACTGCTTTAAGAATTACTTCACTGGGGAAGTTTTCATGGAGGTATTTTAGACAACATCTATGGATATTAATTATGGTATTCATTTAGTGTATGTCGAAGCATAAGATAAGCCTAAGGAGGCACTGAAGTAGACCAAATCATCACTACCAATGTTATTTATTGAGCACTTACAGTGCACAGACCAATGTAGTAACCACATGGGAGAGTTAGTAGACACATTCCCTGACCACAGTGATTATACAGAGTAGAGTGGGAGACAGGCATTAATAAAAATCAGACACTAATCCTTGTCAAACGTAAGACTCAACACCTACTAAGTTAACATCAATCAGTGGTATTTACTGAGCCCTTACTAGGTGCAGAGCACTGTGATACAATACAATGGAAATAGCAGAAAGGTTTGCTGTCCACAATGAGCTTACAACTTTCACCCATGTTCCCGGGATTGTGTGGATAAACTGACATAGAATTTATGTAGAAATATCTTAAATATTCCTTAATGATTTGCATAAATCTTGGGAAAGATGGAGTGGATGACTGATCCAGGGGTGTGTAAAATTGTTCCAATTAATCAAGATGACTTGAAGAATATGTAGGTTACATGATATTTATTAATGAATTTAATGATAGAAACCTTGAATTGCATGTAAAAAGTATATGAAATGCATTAAAGGCTAATAGTATAAAATTAAGAATATTTCTGTTCTCATTGACTCTCAATTCAAGCATTCTTTTCCTAAGTGCCAACCTCGGACAGTTCCATTTTGCAGATGAAATACAGATAGATCATGGGCCTGGGAGTCACAGGTCATGACTCTACCGCTTCTCTGCTGTGTGACCTTGGGCAAGTCACTTCATTTCTCTGTGCCTTCATTCCCTAATCAGTAAAATGGAGATTAAGCCTGTGAGCTCTATGTGAAACAAGGAACTGTGTCCAACCCAATTATCTTTTATCTACCTCAGCACATAAAACAGTGGTTGGCACATAGTAAAAACTTAACAAATACCATAATTTTAATATTATTTTGTTGACTGGAAATCATACCAAAGTTATGGAATTCATTCTTGCTGGATTTTTCCAGTGTTCCCAAACTGCATGGGCATCTTTTTGGGTTATTCTTGGTCATTTGCATGACTATTACTCCAGGGATAAAACCAAAGCCAATCGAACACTCCACATACCCATATACCTTTCCCTTAGAAATCGGTTACCTGCAGTTACTCTCCCCAGAATGCTGGTGGATCTCTGGACACAGGACAGAACTATTGCTTTCACTGTTTGTGCTTCTCTGCTGTATACTTTGATTTTTCTAGCTGCTACAGAATGTGTCCTCCTGACAGTGATGGTATATGATTTTTTATGGTATTTGTTAAGCATTTACCAAGTGCCAGGCACTGTACTAAGCATAGTTATAGATACAAACTAATCAGGTCAGAGCCAATTAATGTTCCAAATTGATCTAATAGTTTTCATCACCAACTTTTTCATTCAGTCATTCATTCAATCATATTTATTGAACACTTAATTTGTGCAGAGCACTGTACTAAGCGCTTGGAAAGTAAAATTCAGCAACAAATAGAGACAATCCCTACCCAATAATAGGTTTCAGATGTGAGAACTGAGACACCGAGAAGTGAAACACCCAGCCCAAGGTCACACAAGCAGATGAGTTGCAGAGCTGGGATTAAAACCCAGGTCCTTCAGACACCCAGTCCAACTTTCCCTCCACTAGGCCATGAGACTGCTCTTGTTACGTGGCCATATGTAATCCTTTGAGTTACTGACTTATCATGAACTACAAAGTGTGTGTTGTCCACGTGGTGGCTGCTACATGAAAGGGCCCTTCCAGTCCAGATAGAGGAAATATATTGAGTCTCCTTACAGCTCTTTGTGATTTGAATAAAATTAACCATTTTTTCTGTGACTTGCATCAGTATTGAAGCTGAACTATGGGGAAACCTTACCCAGTAAGCTTCTGCCATAGGATGTGACTATGCTGAATGTAATGGTTCCTTTCCTGTTGATACTCCTGTACTATGTCAAAATCATCTCGCCTTCTTTCAGGCTACAAAGCCTGCCCCATCTGCTCCTCCCACCTCATTGTCATTATCGTTGGATCTCCTGTATTCATTATGCATTATCTGGCCAGGTCAAGCCACTCAGGTGATGTGGACAAGCTGCTGTCCTTCTTCTCTACTTGTACTGATACTCTGATTGTCTGAGAAAACAGGAGAGGACCACAGCTCTTAAACTAATACATCAACAAGTGGATTCCTAAGCCAACCCCCCAAGCCAAATAAGAATTTTTATTATAGGTAGCAGCATATCAAAGTTCAAAGGCCATGAGTCTGGGAGTCAAAGAACCTGGTTTCTAACCTCAGTTCTACACATTTAGTTACTGTGACCTTCTCTGTGCATCTGAAAAATGGGGATTCAACACCTGTTCTCCCTTCTCTGACTGTGAGCCCCATGTGAGATTTGATTATCCGTCCAGGCTCTTTATTTCAGTGTGTTACTTTCCTCTAATCCCTCTTGAGTTTCTTACCGTTGTTCATGAAACACCTTCTAAAGGCTCAAATTTACCTTCAATTCTATTTCAATTTACCAAATGATAACCCTACCCAAAACATGAGATGCACAATCTTGTATAAATAAACTGAATTGAGAAGCAGTGTGTCCTAGAAGATAAACCATGGGCCTGGAAGTTAGAAGGACCTGGGTTCTAATCCCACTCCACTACTTGTCTACTGTGTGACCTTGGGCAAGCCACTTCACTTCTCTGTGGCTCATCTTGTCTCATCTGTAAAATGGGGATTAAGTCTGTGATCCCCATGTGGGACATGACTATGCAAAACTTGATCAGCTCATATCAACACCGGTGCTTAATTCATTAATTAATTAATTCATTCATTCATTCAATCGTACTTATTGAGCGCTTGCTGTGTGTAGAGCACTGTACTAAGCGTTTGGGAAGAACAAGTTGGCAACATATAGAGACGGTCCCTATCCAACAGCGGGCTCACAGTCTAGAGGGGGAAACAGACAGCAAAACAAAACATATTAACAAAATAAAATGAATAGAATAAATATGTACAAATAAAATAAATAAATAAATAGAGTAATAAATACGTACAAACATATATACATATATACAGGTGCTGTGGGGACGGGAAGGAGGTAAGGTGGGGGGATGGGGAGGGGGAAGAGGGAGAGAGGAAGGAGGGGGCTCAGTCTGGGAAGGCCTCCTGGAGGAGGTGAGCTCTCAGTAGGGCTTTGAAGGAAGAGAGCCAGTTTGGTGGATGTGTGGAGGGAGGGCATTCCAGGCCAGAGGGTTGACGTGGGCCGGGGGTCGATGGCGGAACAGGCAAGAACGAGGCACAGTGAGGAAATTAGTGGCAGAGGAACGGAGGGTGTGGGGTGGGCTGTAGAAGGAGAGAAGGGAGGTGAGGTAGGAGGGGGGGAGGTGATGGAGGGCCTTGAAGACGAGGGTGAGGAGTTTTTGTCTGATGCATAGGTTGATTGGTAGCCACTGGAGATTTTTGAGGAGGGTAGTAACATGCCCAGAACATTTCAGCAGTGGCAGCAGCGTGAAGTATGGATTGAAGTGGGGAGAGACAGGAGGATGGGAGATTGGAGAGGAGGCTGATGCAGTAATCCAGTCGGGATAGGATGAGAGATTGAACGAGCAGGGTAAAGGTTTGGATAGAGAGGAAAGGGTGGATCTTGGCAATGTTGTGGAGGTGAGACCGACAGGTTTTGGCGATGGATTGGATGTGAGGGGTGAATGAGAGCGCGGGGTCGAGGATGACACCAAGGTTGCGGGCTTGAGAGACAGGAAGAATGGTAGTGCCATCAACAATGATGGGAAAGTCAGGGAGAGGGCAGGGTTTGGGAGGGAAGATAAGGAGTTCTGCACATCTGAAAAATGGGGATTCAACACCTGTTCTCCCTCCTCTGACTGTGAGCCCCATGTGAGGCCTAGCTCATAGTAAGCACTTAGTTCTAGCGCTTAGAACAAAGCTTTGCACATACTAAGAACTAATCAAACGCCATCATTATTATTAGTATTACCATTAAGATAGTCTGATTAAAGGAACTGAATAAATGGTAGATCTTTAGATGTTACTATTCAAGGAGCTTATTTTTTTTTGTCTTTTGGAATTAGAAGAATACTTTCCCTGAGCTCTTTTGGGTGCAGACAGTTACTAGATGTCACTTCATCTATGGTTTTACTTCAAAAATAAAACCCATAATTTGATTTTCAGACATGGGAAGCATCTGTTTAAATACAAATGGGGGAGTATTCCCTAGAAGAACATGGCAGTGATTCTGGAAACAGGAGTGGATCAGGAGCATAGGAACCTGTCTGTGAGATGAAAAATCAACCTAACCTTCAACTTCCAGGAACTCCTAAATATTGTTTTCTCATCTTCTCTTCAAACTTTTAAAATAAAACATTAAACATTAATACAGATTAGTAATTCTGTAATGCTACAAAAGATTGTCCTCATGCTCTGCAAACATTAAGTCCTTAATCAATACCATTAATTGCTGGAGAAAATACCCAGTTTTACGTGTTGATGTCTTTGTATTTAATTTCTTCCTAGCCTGAGTTCTTACTGGTGTAGTCTGTTTCAATTCTGAGAACAAGGAATGGGCCTCTGACACTTCCCCATGGTCTTTACAAGAGCCCAGAATATTCTGTGCATACAGTGAAAAATAAGCAACTGATAGAGATGGGAATGTGCCAAGTAATAGTGCTTGAGCAAAGACATTGATTTTTTACCTCAATAAAAAAGTCACCTTCACAAATCAGAGCCTCTCAGATCCTGGAAAGTTATCCTTTTACCCAGATTTCTCTTCAGAGCACCTTTCATCTCTTGATTCCTCAGACTGTAGATCAGGGGATTTAGCATGGGAGTGAAGACTGAATAACAGAACGAAAACAGCTTCTTGGTCTCAGGAGAGTAGGAGGCTTTCACTCAGAAATAAATCAAACCCGCAGCCCCAAAACACAGTGAGATCACAATGAGATGGTACAAGCAAGTGGAGAAAGCTTTGCAATGGCCCTCACATCTTCAGGATGGTGATGAGGATGTGGACGTAAGATACAACGATCACTTCAAAGGAGAGCATCAGGACAATCACAGTTGTGGTTATACTGTAGAAACAGCATGGCGTAGTGGAGTCAGAAGGTCATGGGTTCTAATCCCGACTTTGCCACTTTTCTGCTGTGTGGATTTTGGCAAGGCACTTCCCTTCTCTGAGCCTCTTAATTCCCTCATCCGTAAAATGGGGATTGAGACTGTGAGCTCCACATGGGTCAGAGACTGTGTCCAACTCTTTCTGCTTGTGTCCATCCCAGCTCTAAGTACAGTGCCTGGCCCATAACGAAGTGCTTAACAAATACCACAATTATCGGGCCGGGGTCTCCCGCCCCCACAGGGGGACTGCCTAGCAGTCCAGAAACCGGACCAGTGGCATCGAGCCTAAACCCAGAGCTCCCGGTTTGGCATCCAGGTCTTCTCCAGAATGGAGGAAGGTTTCTGATTCTGGAAATAAAGGTGATTCAAGCACCTCAATCCTGCTGCGAGACAGGTGCTCAGCTAAGTCTAGTTCCCAGCACTTCGTTCAGTGCTTGGAACATGCCCAGCCTGCACACTCTGCTCTTCTGGCACTAACCTTCTCATCACACCTCGATCTCACCTGTCCCACAGTCGACCCCTGGCCCATGTCCTACCTCTGTCCCGGAATGCTCTCCCTCCTCTAATCCGGCAAAAGATCACTCTTCCCCCTTTCAAAGCCCTACTGAAGGGTCACTTCCTCCAAGAGGCCTTCCCAGACTAAGCCCCCTTTTCCTCAGCTCCCCCTCCCATCCGCATCACCTCAACTCACTCCCTTTGCTCTTCCCCCCTCCCTACCACACAGCACTTATGCATTTATGTATATATGTATAATTCTATTTATTTATATTGATTCTTGTATACTTGTTTTGATGTATACATATCTATAATTGTATTTATTTATATTGATGTTTGTTTACTTGTTTTATGTCTGTCTTCCCCCTTCTAGACTGTAAGCCCTGTGTGGGCAGGGATTGTCTCTCTTAATTGACGAATTGTAGTTTCCAAGCGCTTAGTACAGTGGTCTGCACACAGTAAATGCTCAATAAATACAATTGAATGAATGAATGAATCTCAAGTGCAAAAGTTTCTGTGCACACCAGGTCTAAGAGAGGAGGGCTATGACAGAAGAAATGGTTAATTACATTAGGCCCATAGAAAGACAATGTAAACATCAATGTAGTCTTTACTGTTGCCACGGGAATCCCTGCTAGCCACGAAGCCAGGGCCAGCTGCAGACAGAATCTCCGGTTCATAATGAGTGAATAGCAGAGTGGGTTACAGATGGCTGTATGTCTGTCATAAGCCATCGTTATCAGGATCCAACACTCCAAGGGCCCGAAAAAGAAAGCAAAATACATCTAGGCTACACAGCCACCAAAGGAAATACTTTTGTCCTTGGAAAGTAAATGGGTGGGCATTTTGGGCATGATGACAGTCGAATAGCCAATAACCATTAGAGACAGACTCCTGAGAAAAAGTACATGGGATTGAAGAATGGGATCCACAGTGGAGACCAACACTATGAGGGAGTTTCCTATCAATGCTATCAGGCGTACTACAAGGAAAATCATAAACAGAATTACCTGAAATTCATGGAGATTGGAAAAACCCAAAAGAATGAATTCAGTTACAAGTGACAAATTGCCTTGCCTCATTTGCATGTTTTATTTTTGGCAACGTAAGTACAGAAATATCTGGGCCCAAAATATGTCTTCCCCGTTCAGGAAAATAAGTCAGTAGCATTTTTTTTTTGAGAGTCTAGGTCTTCTCTACAAACATTTCTCAGAATGAACTTGGGTAGCTTGTTTGGTCAAGGATCAAGGAGGTTATCATAGCATGAAATATATGGTGTCTATGTTCTCAGTGTCCAGAGGAACAAGATCAGGAGACTGGGGAGGTAGTGAAGTTAGTCAATAATACAAATTCTGCAAAGGAATAAAGAGTTTCATTTCTTCATCACTTGCTATTAATATTTATCATTATTGAACCCACATTTTTCCCACCACACTACATGTTATCACCTTTATAGGGCCTAAGTATTCTGGGGGAATTAAATAATCACAGATTCTCTGCAGGGAACAAAGCACCCCAATCCATGACTCCTACATAGAAATTTCCTCAACTTCTGGTCACACAAATACACCTCCACACACCAATCTGCAACCCCCCACACATAACCATCTGTACACAAACACAATTACACACATGCATACAGCCTGGGTGTTCATGTGCCCAACGATGACTGGGTGAAATGTTTTCATACAAAAACAACAACCAAACATCTACCCACTTGTCCATACAACCTTTTCTCTCTCAAGTCCCATCCTTAAGGAAGTAGTGTTATAATTTCAGCATTGTGAGGATTTTTTGTATGGTATTTAAACACTTTGTTCCAGGCACTGTTCCAATATCTGGGGTAGATACAAGCTAATCAGGTTAGACACAGTCCATGTCCTACATGGGGTTCACTTTCTTAATCCCCATTTTATGAATGAAGTCACTGAAATATAGAGAAGTGAAATGACTTGCCCAAGATCACACAGCAGACACGTAGCAGTTGGTTTGTAACTAGGTGGTCCCAAAAGAGAAAGATACCTGTCTTCCCCTTCTCAAGTACCTGGAAATCCTGCCATACTCCTCCTTTCTTCACTTTTGTAAGTGACAAGAAGAACCGCTTAGTACAAGCGCTTAGTAAAGTGCTCTGCACACCGTAAGCGCTCAATAAATACGATTGAACGAACTGGTACTATCAACAGGATCGTGGGGAAGGAAGGAATAGTTCAAACTCAGGGAACCAAGGAAATTATTTAAACTCCCTAGAGTCTTAGTCTTTCCATAACAAAGGTTCACTGTTGTCTTGATTTTTCTAAATATAGAATTTCATTTTCGAATACCTTTAGTGAAGTGAAACAGAAGAATAAAACTAAAGCTTAAATGTATCTTGAGACTCCTTCCGTTGATACCCCTATAGTGTGTAAGGATCAGTTCTGTTTTCTAAGAGCAGTTTAACTGCTTATATGTATTTGAAACATGAGACCACTAATCAAATGGCCGTGTGGTAGTCTAGTTAAACTAAAAGCCCTGGATAAATTATCTTGCCTTTCAAAATGAAGTTTCCAAAAATATTAGGATGCTTTCTGTTCACATGCCATGTTTATTTTATTGGGCGTTGTGGGAAGACTGCTCTATCTGTGAAGTCACCGTCCCCCCAGCACCTGAGCAACCCACAACAAGGACACGGAACTTCTACACCACAAGGTTGTGGAACGGGAACTATCCCAATCAGATAGACATTCTAAGAACCCTGGGAGAGCTAACTGGTATGAGGGGGCTTCACACACAAACGCATGACAAGTAGGGTATATAAGAGGCATTGCTGCAATAATTAGCTGTAGGCGTTTAGACTGAGCCCTGCAGGGCCTGCCCTGTTGATTAGGATTCGTTCCCCCTCCTTCACTTGATGCTGCACTACAGCTATTTGAGTACACCCAATTAAGAGGCAGAACTGATCACTCTGGCTCAGTGTCTGGTCTTTGGCTCATCGTCATCCAGTCTAAAGAACCCGGAGCAGCCCCCTGGTTGGTGACTTCAGCTGAACTGGGGAGCATCTCCCCAAACCATCACATGAACAAAAATCTTTTTATATTTATTTATTCACGCTTTTGATGTCGATTCTTTATCCAAATTTTACAGATTCTGAAATCGAAATTGTCACCAAAGCACTCAAAAGCTGCCCGGGAACTGTACATAACACCCCAAATCCTCCTTTACTCCCCCAAAAGTCCATCCGACTTGTATGGGGCAAATCAGCTGCTTAGTTAGCGAATTATTTTCTGGTGCAGGTTCGAGGTCCTTTCCCCTTGTAAGATTATATGATTTGTCATTCTCTAATGGCCGAAGCTAAAATGTGGGGCATCCAGGAAAAAGAGCTGGCTCAATGCTAACATAGCTGAAGTCCTAGGCTTCAGACAAGCTCTTATGTCTCTAGCTGAAACTGTAGCTAATAGCTAGAAAGTGAGATTGATCCCCATTCACTGTGCTTTAAAATCTTGCCTTGAAGTAGAAATGAAAAACAATTTCCCCCAGCCCCCGCACTTCTCTCTGGGTGTAATTTAGGCTTGAGAAACTGTTTTCATACTTTCAGTTCACTCAGAGTACCACTTAGAGGTTTTTGCTTCGGAAGAACTTAGAAGGTTAATGCAGCTTCTAAAGAGATCAAGGGTGGTTTCTTAGACATAGGGAAAACCTGATTCACTCCCTTGAGTCACATGTGAATGTAAAATGAGAGTGGTTTCTCATTCTTGGGAACAAGGTGATGTGGAACGTCACACCAGATGCAGTAGGAGTTCCAGGGCAGTGGTATCCAATGTGAACACTAGGGAGAATGTATGGTATCACCTTGTATGGAAGTTACACGGCAAAGATTCATTCATGCTCAGGCTGCACTGGGAGGAAGGGCATACCGACCTCCAGGTGAAGCCCGGGGGAAAATAGCCTTCCTTGTGTCACCATATCTTGACAATCCAGAATTACCTGTGCAGTTATAATCTTCTCACAGCAATCTCAAGACATAAAAATCAAGTGGGTCCATAGAGATGAGTTCAATTTGCCACCCAAGATTCAACTCATCATCTAATTAAAAAAATAATGATAGTAATGAATGTGCTACTTATTAAACACTTACTGTGTGTCAGGAACTGTACTAAGCACTGGGGTAGACACACGATAATTGGGTTGGACACAGTCCCTGTCCCACTTATGTAGATATTCAAAATTTATTCATTTATATTAACGTCTGTCTTCCTCTCTAGACTGTAAGCTCATTGTGGGCAGGGAATGTATCTACCAACTCTGTTGTATTGTACTCTCCCAAACTCTTATTGAGCACACAGTAAATGCTCAATAAATGCAATTGATTCTTTGACTGACTGATGAAGAATGAGAGGATTTGAAGTTGCTGCTATATTCTACAAATCACTTCATTCAACCAGACTTGTCTAGTTTGTTATGTAACAGAATTTAAGATCATTCACTCCTACAAGTTCCAGTCCAACATGTCAGTACCATTAGTTGATAATCCTGAGCTTATGCATTCTCCTCCCACCAGTTTTCTGGAGTTCACAACCACAGTAGTGGAAATCGTATTGATCTAAACTGTAAGCTCCTCTCTTGAGCTATGTATATATCTCAATGTTTATCTATAAACATACATATATCTATATGTTTATTGATTTATTGCCTGTCTCCTCCTCTGGACTGTAATCTCACTGTGGGCAGGGAATGTGCCTTTTATGTTGTTAAATTGTACTCTCCCAAGTGTTTATCAGTGCTCTACACTCAGTAAGCACTCAATAAATGCTTTTGAATGAATGAATGAATAGACTATAAGCCCTCTGTGGGTAGGGAACACATCTACCAACTCTGTTGTATTGTACTCTCCCAAGTGCTTAATTCAGTGCTCAGCACAAACTAAGCAACCAATAAATGAGATTGATCAATTGATTGAGCATCTATCAGAGACAATGCACTGCATACTTAGTACAGTGTCGTGCCCAAGGTAAACATTCAATAAATGCCACTGGTTTATTGATTAATTGATTGAAGTGCTGGGAAACAGAAGCACATTCCTGCCACAAAGATCTTACCATATGTGCTTCTTGAGGAATTATAGCTGTATGAATCTCCTTCAAGGAAATGGAAGGAAGATATGCAACTATAATAGAAATAGCAGTTACATAGAGTATATAATACTTCGACTTGCTGAAATAAGGACTCTACCTTTTAAAGCAAGGAGTTAGAATGAATAAGTAAAAGCTCTCAAGGAGACAAATGGTTCCACCATAATAATTGATAATAATTGTGGCATTTGTTAAGCACTTACTCTATGACAAACACTGAACTAAGAACTGGGGGAAATAGAAGATAATCAGGTCACATTTGAGGCTCACAGTCTAAGTAGGGGAAAGCAGATACTGAATCCTGATTTTTCATGCATTTGAAGGAATTGAGGCACAGAGAAGTTAAGTGACCTGCCCAAGGTCATACAGAAGACAAATCAAGAAAACACTAGTCTAGAACACTCCTTAGGGTAGAATGGAGCATGGAGCTATATAACTTATGAAGTGATTTTTTACATAGATTTCTTGCCTGAAATTGGCATGAGGCTTGGCAAAGCCTAGGACAGAAAAAGCATGAGCAATTGGTTCAGATAGGGGGTTGTGGTTGTTGAAAATGTATGTCTGGATCTGAGGGCTAGCATCAGGTATGGGAGGAATGGGGGTGGGATTTTGAGTGTTGCAGACACAGGTTGCTTGTTGAACTCGGGTGAATTAGCTGCACTATTATTCAGGGGGAAAGAGATTAGATGACCATTTCCTTGGTAAGTGTTAATATTATTCTAAAATATGGTGATACCTATATCCTTTTAAAAGGGAAGAGTGCATGCTTATGTGTACTTTGATCCCCTTTTCTGTAACATATGCAAGGTGAAAGAACACACCTGTTTCTGGCACCCTTGTACTAAAACAATAGCATTTTTAGTGGTGTCATTAAACATTGATCACTAACAGGTCCCTATTTGCTCAGGGGAGTGGTTTTCTGCCTGAGATCCCTCTTTTTGTGCATTTTGCTTGTTTGTGATGTGACTAATCCCCCTTCTGCGTCACCCTAACTTGCTCCCTTTATTCATTCCCCCTCCCACAACACTTATGTCCATATCTGTAATGCCCGTAGACTGTAAGCTTGTCATGGGCAGGGAATGTGTCTGTTTATTGTTATTTTGTACTCTCCCAAGCACTTAGTACAGTGTTTTCCACACAGTAAGTTCTCAATAAATGTGATTGAGTAAATGAAAGGGAAGGCCCATCTTGAAATGTTCTCTTTCTTGAATGATTCTTGTCCCACGCTAACTCTCCTTGCAACAGATATTTATGAGCCAATATGGTTGATTCTCAGAAGGACCGAGAGAATATTCCTCTTTCACACTGAAGCAGCCAATATCAACAGAATCCATGAGATTCAGAGACACACTTGGATTAAGTGCTATTCCCAGGAGGCTTCAGGATGGGTTTGCTCATCACAGGAATTATAACTTTCCAGAAGTTAACCCAATCGAATATTTTTGTAGCGCTTTCTAGGTGATGAAAATATTCATGGTAGGTTGTGGCCTTTTCATGTTTTGGTGTCCATCAGTTCTGGGGGAACAAACACTCCCCTATGTAGTAGGTTGAGAAATTTCTTCACAATAATGATTAATAGTATATGTTAAGCACTTACAATACGCTAAGGACTGGACTAAGTGCTGAGATATATGTCAAATGATTGGGGGCTCACAGTCTAAGGGGGAGGAAAAGCAGGTATTGAATTCCCAATTTACAGATGAGGCAAATGAGGTGCAGAGATGTTAAGTGATTTGCCCAAAGTCATACGGCAGGTCAGTTACAAAAGAGTGATTAAAGCCCACATCGTCTGACACCCAGGCCCATGCAGGGCTTAGTGGATAGAGCACGGGCCTGGGAGTCATGAAGATCTTGGGTTCTTGTCCTGACTCTGCCACTTGTCTGCTGTGTGACCTTGGGTAAATTGCTTGACTTCTCTGGGTCTTAGTTCCCTCATCTGTAAAATGGGATTAAGACAGTGAGCTCCATGTGGGACAGGAACTATGTCTAACTTGATTAACCTATACCTTCTCCAGAACTTAGAACAGAGCCTGGTATATAGTAAGTGTGTAACAAATAACATTAATTAAAAAAATTCTATGAGGACCAAGCCAAGATATCCACAAATCAGTTGAACAATACAGATTGTGGCTGGGCTGAGTTAGTCCAGTCAAACCTTATCCAGAAAGCCCAGATCTACAGAGGACTAACGAGATTCAAGTTACAAAGGAATTTGGAGTACATTTATAGATGAGTCCTTTACCTTCTGCGGAAGTCTCTGAGTGGCATTTACATTTGCTCTTACAGAAAGGAAATGTCATAGAAGCCCAGTTGGAGAAGAGATCCAGCGGTCAACTAGTTTAGCCCCCAGCCTCGAGGCCAGGGTGTAACTTAACCAGTCAACATAAACAATAGATTATCCTTCCTCAGCAACCTGCATTAGTATTCCACAACACCTGCTCTCAAACCTGATCCCAGTGGATATCTACTTTACTGTGATCCTCATCTGAAGATCATCTGCCTTTAGAAGCAGCATGGATGAGTGGAAAGAACATGGGCTTGGGAGTCCCAAGTTGTGGGTTGTAATCCCGGCTCCATCACTTGTTAGCTATGTAACTTTGGGTAAGTCATTTAACTTCTCTGTGCCTCAGTTACCTCATCTGTAAAATAGGGATTAAGACTGTGATCCCCATGTGGGACAACCTGATTACATTGTATCTCTCCCAGCACTTACAACACATAGTGGTACATAGTAAGCACTTATAAAATACTATTATTATTATTATTATAAAGCATGGGCCTGGGAGTTAGCAGGACCTGGGTTGTAATCCTGACTCTGACACATATATGATATGTGACCTTGGACAAGTCACTTAACTTCTCTGGGCCTCACCTATGTCATCTATAAAATGAGGATTAAGAGTTTGAGGCCCATGGCAAGCAGAGACTGTGTCCAACCTGATTAATTTGTATCTAGGCCAGCACTTAGTACAGTACTTGGCACATAGTGAACACTAAACAAGCGCCATAATTATGAATTATAATTATATGTCCAAGACTGAACTCCTTATCTTCCCTCCCAAACCCTGCCCTCTCCCTGACTTTCCCATCACTGTAGATGGCACTACCATCCTTCCTGTCTCACACACCAGCAAACTTGGTGTCATCCTCGACTTTGCTTTCTCATTCATCCCTCACATCCAATCTGTCACCAAAACCGGACAGTCTCACCTCCGCAACATCGCCAAGATCCACCCTTTCCTCTCCATCTAAACGGCTACCTTGCTGGATCAATCTCTCATCCTATCCCGACTGGATTACTGCATCAGCCTCCTTTCTTATCTGCCATCGTCCTGTGTCTCCCCACTTCAGTCTATACTTCACGCTGCTTCCCGAATCATCTTTGTGCAGAAACGGTCTGGGCACGTTATTCCGCTCCTCAAAAATCTCCAGTGGCTACCAGTCAACCTACAAATCAAGCAAAAACTTCTCACTCTCGGCTTCAAGGCTCTCCATCACCTCGCCCCCTCCTACCTCACTTCTATTCTCTCCTTCTACAGCCCAGCCCACACCCTCCACTCCTCTGTCACTAACCTCCTCACTGTACCTCCTTCTTGCCTGTCTCGCCATCGACCGCTGACCCACATCTTCCCCCTGGCCTGGAATGCCCTCCCTCCCCACATCCACCAAGCTAGCTCTCTTCCTCCCTTCAAAGCCCTACTGAGAGCTCACCTCCTCAAAGAGGCCTTCCCATACTGAACCCCTTTTTCTCCCTTCCTCCCCATCTCCCCCACCCTACCTCCTTCCCCTCCCCACTGCACCTGTATATATGTTTGTACAGATTTATTACTCCATTTTACTTGTACATATTTACTATTCTATTTATTTTGTTAATGATGTGCATCTAGCTTAACTTCTAGTTATTCTGATGACTTGACACCTATCCACATGTTTTGTTTTGTTGTCTGTCTCCCCCTTCTAGACAGTGAGCCTGTTGTTGGGTAGGGACCATCTCTATGTGTTGCGAACTTGTACCTCCCAAGGGCTTAGTACAGTGTTCTGCACACAGTAAGTGCTCAATAAATACGATTGAATGAATAAATTATTTCTACTGTGGGCAAGACCCAGCTATCCAGAGAGCTCTAGCTCCCAAGCAATCTTTCTCCTCTCTCCGTGAAGTCTACCTCTGCCTTTAGCCTGGTTGATGTCTTATGTAGCTGCTGGGTCTTTTTTTGTTAGTAACTAGGATCCATGGTAGGGGCATTGTACTCTCTCAAGTGGTTAGCACAGTGCTTTGCACACTGTAAGTGCTCAATAAATACAATAGAATGAATGAATGAAGGAAAGGTGTTATTTTATTTTGCTAGTCATTCTGCGTGAGCCACCACTGATTCTGGGAATGATGGGGGGCAGAAAGAATTCTTTTAATGGAGTTCTCAGGATGAGTTTCCAAATCGACACATCCTGGTGCAAAGCACAAATATTGTTCTTGGTTCACGTGAGAATTCTCAGGTATCTTCCAGAGTTCTTGGCCTGATTTGTACCTCTATTTGTTTCCATTTTCAATGGTCCTTCCATGACTGTTTGGCAAAACCTAAATAACAAATCACCAACTAGATACTCTAGTCAGGTATTGACAGCAGTGGTTTGATTCTCACCTTAACATAGCTATGCTGGATGGGACATGCAAGGAGAATGAGTGACAGTGAGATGCTTGGACAACCACCATATGATGAACTGAAATCTGGAAACTGAACGAAAGAAGGACAGGGGAAATATTTTAAGGACAAGATAAAACAAATCTTCAGACAATGCTACATCCGGGCTGAAAACTTGGAGTCCATTGCTGAGGAGAGACCAACATGGTGCACTGCCATCAAGGAAGGGCAGTCACTTTCTTTGGGCAAAACTTTTGTAAGTAAAAAGAGAAAGAGACAAGGAGGCCAAAGGAGTAAAGAAGCCTGCATGGCCTAGTGGAAAGACCCCAGGCCTGGGAGTCACAGGATCTGGATTCTAATCCTGGCTGTGCCACATACCTGCTGTGTGACATTGGAAAAGTTAACTTCTCTGTGCCTCAGTTACCTCATCTGTAAAATGGGGATTAAGACTATGAGCTCTATGTAGAACAAGGACTATGTCCAACTTGATTATCTTGTATCTGTCTTGGAGCTTAGTGCAGTGCCTGGCACATAGTAAGTGACTTACAAACACTATTAAAAAGAGAATAAACAGTCCACAGTGTTGCAAACATTAAATATGACAACACAACAAGGGACAATCTTTTGGTGTACACAGTGGTGCTGGGACGTGGATCCTTCAATGGTTTTTTCAGCCATACACACATTTTGCCATCTACGGGGTATAGACTATAAGCTCAATGTGGGCAGGGAATGTGTCTGTTGCACTGTTATATTGTACTCTCCCAGGTGCTTAGGGCAGTGCTCTGCACAAAGTAAATGCTCAATAAATATGACCGACTGGTTGACAAATATGAAGGACAACCATAAGTTTATGTATGCATATTGATATGAGCCACCCTGGAAAGATGGACCCAGGGCCTTGTGGATAGGTTTTCCAGAAAAGGGCAGGTGGGCTTACAAGGGCAGACCAGTATTAAGGTCGAATCTTATTAAGGTCACATCTTCTCCAAGAGGCCTTCCCCAATTAAGCCCTATTTTCCCTGGCTCACTCTCCCTTCTGCATCATCTATGCACTAGAATCTGTGACCTTCAGATATTTCACCTCACCTCACCTCCAAATCCACAGCACTTACCATATAGTCTGTCTCTGTAAGTGTCTTACCATACAGCACTCAAGTACATATCTTTAAATTGTATATAATCAATTATTTATTTATTCATATTAATGTCTGTCTCCTCCTCTAGACTATAAACTCATTTTGGGCAGGGAATGTGTGTGCTAATTCCATTGTACTGTTTTCTTGAGCCCACTGTTGGGTAGGGACTGTCTCTATATGTTGCCAATTTGTACTTCCCAAGCGCTTAGTACAGTGCTCTGCACATAGTAAGTGCTCAATAAATACGATTGATGATGTACCTAGTAAGCGCTCAGTAAATGCTGATAATACTGATGATATTGATTGATTAAATGATGTGGGGAATTTCCCCCTGAGGGAGATAAAAATAATAATAATGGTATTTGTTAACTTCTTACTATGTGCCAAGCACCGTTCTAAGTATAGGGGTAGATACAAGGTAATCAGGTTGTCCCACGTGGGACTCACAGTCTTAATCCCCATTTTACAGGTGAGGTAACTGAGACACCGAGAATTTGAGTGAGTTGCCCAAATTCACACAGCTGACAAGTGGCAGAGCTGGGCTTAGAACACACAACCTCTGACTTCCAAGCTAGTGCTCTTTCCACTAAGCCACACTGAGATGCACAGACAAAGGGATTTCCACTGACAGTGGCAGCTAAGACCTTCTGACTCTCAGCCAAATCAACGGAGCAATCAGTTGGTGAGTGTTGGTGGCCAGGTGAGTCTGGAGGTGGCCAAAAGGTGGTAAGGTACAATAATAATAATAATGGCATTTATTAAGCGCTGACTATGTGCAAAGCACTGTTCTAAGCGCTGGGGAGATACAAGGTGATCAGGTTGTCCCATGGGGGGCTCACAGTCTTAATCCCCATTTTACAGATGAGGTAACCGAGGTGCAGAGAAGTTAAGTGACTTGCCCAAAGTAATATAGCTGACAATTGGCAGAGCCTGGATTTGAACCCATGACCTCTGGCTCCAAAGCCCGTGCTCTTTCCACTGAGCCACGCTGCTTCTCAACAAACAACACCCCCTCTTGAACCATAAATCCATTAGGCCTGGCCAGGAGAAATAGATCTATGCATTAGGGTAAACTTTCTAAGCATACCAGTGAAGGTTCTCAAACTCCCAGATGAAATGAACTGTGCAAATGAAAAAACGATTTCAACCCCAATTGGCCTCTGACCATATAAATTGTGGGGATCCGAAGACAGGAATTCAATGGGGCAAAGAGGCTGAGAGTAGGCAAGAGAAACAGGCCCAGGCCTGAAGTAACTGTGTTTTCTGGAGCATAGAGTGGGATTAGATGTGATGTTGAGAAGCAGCATAGTGTGGTGGATAGAGTCCGGGCCTGGGAGTGAGAAGACCATGAGTTATAATCCCGGCTCTGACACTTGTCTGCTGTGTGGTCTTGGGCAAGTCACTTCACTTCACTTCTCTGTGCCTCAGTTATCTCATCTGTAATATGGGGATTAAGACTGTGCGGGACAGGGACTGCGTCCAACCTGATTTGCTATATCCACCCAGAATTTAGTGCCTGGCACATAGTATGCACTTAACAAATACCAAAATTATTATTATTATTATTGTTTATGTGGCTTGTGGCAGGTGGGCTTAGATGTCCGATGTGAAAAAAGTGGAAAAGCAGAGCAAATAGAGGCAGAGAAAGACTGCGTTATATGGAGGCTTCCAGGCAGAGACAGAGAAAGAGACAGAGAGCCACACATGTTAGAATAACACACACACACACACACACACACACACCCCGTCACACAAACATATGCTGCTTTAGGAGTTAGCATAGCTTAATGGAAATAACATAGGCCTGAGAGTCCGAGGACCTGGGTTCTAATCCTGACTGTGCCAATTGCTTGCTACATGAATTTGGGCAAGTTTCTTAACTTTTCTGCATTTCAGTTATTTCATCTGTAAAATGAGAATTAAATCCTCCTCCCTACAACTTTGACTGTGAGCCCCATGTGGGAAAGGGAGTGTGTCCAACCTGATAAACTTTACACCCCAGGTTTTAGAACAGTGCTAGACACATAATAAGCACCTAACAAATACCGTTAATACCTGCAACAACACACAGTCACACCCACTCAGAAGCACTTACACATATGTTTTTCCCTTGAAGAAGCTGGCCAAAGCAGGAGCAACAGTTTTAGCAGGTATGGGTCTCTGTGTCTCAGCTATCTGCCCTCTCTCTTTCACGGCCTCTTCAACGACATTAGTCACTTTGCTCTGGTGCTGTTGTCACAAGTTTGCTACCACTGCAGAAAGGATTGTAAATTCTTTTCTGGAGGAATTTAGAATGTATGGAGGCCCAGCTATCAGACATCCCGCCAATCAGCAGTGTTTACTGAAGACATACTGTATGCAGATCACACAGTAAGCATCTCGAAGAGTAGTATACGAAATAAAATATATAGAGGATATAGTCTTTAAACTCGTTGTGGGAAGGGAATGTATCTGTTTATTGTTATATCGAGTGTCCCAAGCACAGTAAGTGTTCAATAAATACGACTGGAAGAATGAATCAATGATGCCTGCCACAAGGCTCTTGCAGGTTAGAGGAGGAGCTGACAGACTATTCCTGATTCCAGCTCATGACCTATTAGAAAAACTACAGGCCGGGGTTAAGGACGAAAATTGCCCCCGCAGTTTATGCGGAGGTAACACTTTTCCAAAGTGGGTCTCATGTGGGCCGCTCCTCACTGGGCCTCTGCAGGGATGTCTGGTCAGGTTTCGTGGGGCATCTTGAGGAGGCATGTCTCATGTTTTTGGGGATTCCAGAGTGAGGCCCAGTTGGCATGGGCCCAGCAGAAGGCCCTTGCCGGTTCCTGCCTCCCTCTGGCCTGACCCTGGGCCCGTTAGAGCCTTATGGTAACCAGGTCGTCCCACGGGGAGCTCACAGTCTTAACCCCTATTAGACAGGTGAGGGAACTGAGGCCCAGAGAAGTTAAGTGACTTGTCCAAAGTCACATAACTGACAAGTGGCAGAGCCAGGATTTGAACTCCATGACCTCTGACTCCAAAGCCCGGGCTCTTTCCACTGAGCCATGCTGCTTCTCTGTAGCTGCTTCTCTTATAGTCATCACTGCCTGGGAGAGCCATAGGGCTCTGTGTGTGTGTGTGTGTGTGTGTGTGTGTGTGTGTGTATGTGTGTGTGTGTGTGTGAGAGAGAGAGAGCGAGAGAGAGAGAGAAAGAGAGACTGAGGGTGATGAAAATTCAACGGAAGCCCTTTAAGGGCTAAGGACCGTTTATCATTTGTTTGTTGTGTAGCACCATAGGTTTTTGATGCAGAGATACTGAGCACCATCATCATTCTGACTTTACATTAATTTAGTACCTTACCACACATTCTTCTTCCTCCTATTTAGACTGTGAACTCTATGGGGGACAGAGCCTGTATTCAACCTCATTACCTTTTATCTTCCCCACTGCTTAGTACATTGCTTTTTTTTCAAGAAATTTGCTAAGCACTTTCTATGTGCTAGGCACTCTACCAAGTGCTTGAGTAGATACAAACTAATAACTTTGGACACAGTCTATACCCCATGTTGTGCTTATGGTCTTATGGTCCCCATTTTACAGATGAGGTAACTGAGGCACAGAGAAGTTAAATGACTTGCCCCAGGTCACAAGGCATTCATTCATTCATTCAATCGTGTTTCTTGAGCATTTACTGTGTGTAGAGCACAGTACTAAGCACTTGGAAAGAACAATTCTGCAACTGAGACAATTCCTGCCCACAAGGGGCTCACAGTTTAGAAGGAGTGAGACAGACATCAAAACAAGTAAACAGGAATCAATAGCATCAATATGTATAGACATCAAAACAAGTAAACAGGCATTAATATAAATGAATAGAATTATAGACAAATATATATATGTATATACACAAATGCTGTGGGGTGGGAAGGGGACAGAGCAAAGCGAATGAGTCAGGGTGATGGGAAGGGGAGAAGGAGCTGAGGAAAAGGGGGCTTAGTCTGGGAAGGCCTCTGGGAGGAGGTGAGCCTTCAGTAGGGCTTTGAAGGGGGGAAGTGTGATTTTTGGCTGATTTGAGGAAGGAGAGCATTCCAGGCCAGAGATAGGATTTGGGCCAGGGGTTGACTGTGGGATAAGCGAGAACGAGGCACAGTGAGGAGGTTAGCACCAGAGGAGCGGAGTGTGGGGGCTGGGCTGCAGAAGGAGCAAAGGAAGGTGAGGTAGGAGAGGGTAAGGTGATGGAGAGCTTTGAAGCCAAGAGTTAGGAGTTTTTGCAGCAAATGAGTGGCAGAGCCAGGATTAGAACACAGGTCGATCTGACTCCCAGGCCTGTGCTCTATCCACTAGGCCACATTGCTTCTCAGTGATTGGCACCTGGCAGGCACTTCACAATTACCAGTTATTATTATTGTTACATATATAATGCCCCCCACCCCTCAAAAAAAATAGCAGTGAGAGCCTATCCATGCACACTAGTGAGATTGAAATGACTGAGGCTCAGCCAATGATAGATCCCACATTGGAAACACATGAAGAAAGTTCCTCACCACGCCACAGTGCTTGGCACATGGTAAGAACTTAACGAATACCATCATCATCACCACTCTCACTGTCTTTGGGAACCGTGAAACCTTCTCAAAATCTCTGGTCAGATAGTTACCCAGGGCCTGAACAACTCCTGTTCAGATTAGTACCTGATACTCCAAAGAAATTATATTTTTTAAGTATACTTATACCGGTAGAGATAAATCACTGGCGGCAGTTTTGTGATTCAATTATTCATGGACCAGAGAAGGCACTCAAAATAAGAAATTGGCACCCTACACATATCCTATATCTGCCTAGGGTTACTGGTCCTGCTCTTGCTTGCCATCTTTTGACTAGAATGAGGAATAGCTGCCTGACCTGGAAAAAAAGGATATAATAATAATGGTATTTAAGTAAGTATTATGTTCTAGGCACTGTTCTAATTGATGGGATGGATACAAGCAAATTGGGTTGGACACTGTCCCTGTCCCACATGGGGCTCACAGTCTTTATCCCCATTTTACAGAGAAGGGAACTGAGGCACAGAGAATTTAAATGATTTGCCCAAAGTCACACAGCAGAAAGGAGGAGGAGAGAAGCAGTTGTATGAGGTCAGAAGCCATGGGATTCTTATTAATACTGGAGGAATGTCTGGTTGATAGCAGTAATAACTATGGAATTTGTTAAACACTTACTATATGCCAAGCACTGTACTAAACCCTGGGGTAGATAATTGGGTACCACATAAGGCTCACAGTCTAACTAGGAGGGAGACCAGTCATTGAATCCCCATGTTGTAGGTGAGGGAACTGAAGCACAGTAAAGTGAAGTGCCGCAAATCACACAGCAGGCAAGGGCAGAGATCATCATCATCATCATCATCAATCGTATTTATTGAGTGCTTACTATGTGCAGAGCACTGTACTAAGCGCTTGGGAAGTACAAATTGGCAACATATAGAGACAGTCCCTACCCCACAGTGGGCTCACAGTCTAAGAGATGATATTAGACTAACTACCCCTTTAGACTGTAAAGTCATTGTTGTCTGTAACTTATCTTTAAAATGGAGGTTAAGACTGTGTAACGTGGACTGTGTCCAGACTGATTAGCTTGTATCTACCCCAGCATTTAGTACAATGCCTGGGACATAGTAAGTATTTCACAAATACCATAAAAAATAGAAGCCACATTTGACACTTCAGGAGAATTCCAAGAGGCTTATTTGCCTACCTGGAAGTAATAGACATCTGTTCTGTTCTGTGCATTACTCAGGATATACAATATTTCATAATAATAATGATAGTATATGTTAAACACTTGCTGTGTGCCAAGCACTGTTCTAAGCACTGGGGGAGATACAAGATTGTCAGGTAGACCCACATGGGGCTCACATTCTTAATTCCCATTTTACAGATGTGGTCACTGAGACACAGAGAAGTTAAGTGACTTGCCCAAAGTCACACAGCTGACAAGTGGCAGAGCTGAGATTAGAACACATGACCTCTAACTCCCAAGCCCGGACTCATTCCAATGAGCCAAGCAGCTTCTCCTATGACTTGGACTGTTTCCAACATGATTAGCTGGTGTCTCCCGCAGTGCTTAGAACAATGCCTGGCACAGAGTAAGCGCTTAACAAATATCAGAAAAAAAGGAACATTTAATGGAGAACTTCAGAACCCTAGAATAATAAGATAATAATAATTTTGGTATTTGTTAAGTGCTTATTATGTGCAAGGCACTGTTCTAAGCGCTGGGGAGGTTACAAGGTGATCAGATTGTCCCATGAGGGGCTCACAATCTTAATCCCCATTTTGCAGATGAGGTAACTCAGGCATAGAGAAGTTAAGTGACTTGCCCAAAGTCACACAACTGACAAGTGGCAGAGCTGCTTCAGAGTCATTATGTTCCCTTCTCAAATCCCTGTAACCATGGACACCACTTTGGAGTAGGAGGGAGCCTGGGAGTGTAATCAGTTAATCCCTCAATAGTGTTTATTCAGAGCTTATTCTGTGCAGAGCAATAGAATTAGTAGTCAACAAGCCTTGCCTTCAAGGAGTTTATAGTCGAGGTTAAAAAATACATGTCAGATTAAAAGATCTCTGGTGTGGTATCTATTCTGAGTGGGGGTGAGACTAGGTAAAAATAAAACCATCTGATGTTAGACTGGATGAATAGCCAGTTTTCCTAAGGTGGTAGCCGTGTAACCCAAAGAACATATGATTGTGTCTGTTCTTGACAGATGTCTCTAAGAGAATAACACAAAGTCATGAAACTACAGTTAATCAGTGGTATTCACTGAGTGCTTATTTTGTGCAGAGCACCATACTAAGCACTTGGGACAGTACAATAAAACAGAATCTGTAGACGTGTTCCATGCCCACAACGCAGTTAGAGTGTATCCATTAGTAATATGAATAATCCTTCTAGACTGTGAGCCTATTGCTGGGTAGGGACCATCTCTATATGTTGCAGACTTGTACTTCCCAAATGCTTAGTACAGTGCTCTGCACACAGTAAACACTCAATAAATACGATTGAATGAATGAAGGAATGAATGAATAATTATAATTACAGCATTTGTTAAGCACTTAGCTATGTGCCAGGCACTGATCATTACAGTATGTCTGACCGCTCTCTCCAAGATTGGATGGGCCGGGGGATGGGGTGGGGGTGGGGGCTAGATGCGCTTTTAAGGAGATTTCCCCAAGATTGCAACCTCTCAGGACTCAGAACAGGATGAGGAGAGTGTGCTGCCTGTGAGGATTTCAGAAAGTAGAAACAGTTGAATGATCTCAGTGAAGGGAATTGCCACTTTGACCCCTTCTATGTGTGATTATACTGCCACCAACAGGCGATTCTGTTTCATTGCCTCACTTTGAGGCTGATGAGCTGGGAAAGCAGGAAAACACCTGCCAATCAATCAATGGCATTTACTAAGCGCTTATTATATGAGGATCCTCTGGCCCTGGCCCTGGGGCTGATGATGGAGATTAAATCAGAGGCGTCATGTTGCTTTTTATTCTTTTTATTTGAAAACAACTGTGATAATAATAATAATAATGATAGTGGTATTTGTTAAGAGCTTACTGTGTGCCAAGCACTGTACTAAGACCCTGAGGTGGGTGGAGGAGATGAAACCAGAGGCTTCATGTTGGTTTTTTTCCTTTTTATTTCAAAATAACTGTGGAAAAAATAAATACTAATAATTGTATTTGCTAAGTGTTTACTGTGTGCCAGACACTATACTAACTCTGTCCCCCAGGGGGCTCAGTCTCATTCTCCATTTTACAGTTGAGGTAACTGAGGCACAGAGAAATGAAGTGATTTGCCCAAGGTCACACAGCAGACAAGTGGTGGAGCTGGGATTAGAACTCATGACCTTCTGACTCTCAGGCCCACTGCTCTATCCACTATGCCATGCTGGTTCTCTGGGCCAGTGGCACTCCAGAGTAGGGGCAGCCCCCTCCACCTACGTCTCCCACCTCCGACCTTCATAATGCCTGGGAAGCTCTGCGGCCACTGCCCGGTCCGGAGGGGCTGTCCTTGTGCCTCCATCGAGGCTGCATGAATATACATGGGAGGAGAACACCAGGCTGGCATCAGATTGTATCATAGGACTGACTGGCAGTGAGAGGTGTCACCGTGTTGGGTTGTAATTCAACCTCTTCTACTAAGTCTTGGTAGAATAACCATGGCATCCAGAGAGATTCATCATCCAACTAAATGCCTCATACAAATAGCACCTCAATTACAGACTGTGAGCCCGTTGTTGGGTAGGAACCATCTCTATATGTTGCCAACTTGTACTTCCCAAGCGCTTAGTACAGTGTTCTGCACACAGTAAGCACTCAATAAATATGATTGAATGAATGAATGAATGAATTACAGACCTTAGGTTTGAAAAGCATTGACCTAGTGGAAAGAACATAGACCTAGGAGTCTGAGGACCTGGGCTCTAATCCTGCCTCTGATGCTTGCCTGCGCTATGACCTTGGGCAAGTCATTTAACTACTCCAGAAAATAAGCTCGTTATGGGCAAGGAATGTGTCTGTTTATTGCTATAATGTACCTTCCAAGCGCTTAGTACAGTGCTCTGCAAACAGAAAGTGCTCAATAAATACAACTGAATGTGTGAATGCATACTCTGTATTCATTCATTCATTCAACGTATTTATTGAGCGCTTACTGTGTGCAAAGCACTGTACTAAGCGCTTGGGAAGTACAAGTGGGCAACATATAGAGGTGGTCCCTACCCAACAGCGGGCTCACAGTCTAGTTACAGATCAGGATGATTGGCCAGTAAGCAGTGAGAAGGAGTCTGGAACTGGTGAGTAGCAGAGTATGGATAGAGAAAGCTGCCCTATGGAAGAATTCTTTGGACACAAGGAGGGAGAGGAGGGGAGAGGATGCCCAGGGAAAGGAAACTGACCTCACTGAAGCTGCTGGAGAAGTAGAGTCAGGTTTGAGCTGCCCCTCAAGCCCAAGGCTCTGCCCCAATCACAGACATCTGGAGGAACAGATCATGGTAGTGTGGACCTTGTTAAATTCTCTCCTGTTCAGAAAAGCCTTGGGATGAACCCATATTCATTCAATCATATTTACTGAGCACTTACTATTGCAGAGCACTGTACTAAGCGCTTGGAAACTACAATTTGGAAACAAATAGAGACAATCCCTACCCAACAACGGGCTATATAGCTCCAGGTCACCTATAGTCTGGTGGCATCCAGGGAGTTTGGGTCCATTCATTCATTCATTCAATCGTATTTATTGAGTGCTTACTGTGTGCAGAGCACTGTATTAAGCGCTTGGGAAGTACAAGTCGGCAGCATATAGAGATGGTCCCTATCCAACAACGGGCTCACAGTCTAGAAGATTCCCGAGCTGGGCAAGTGGCCCGCCCAGCAACACATCCTCACACGTCCCCACTATGACACTTCCCCCAAGGACCTTCCTGGGAGGACCGAAAAATCCTCATCAAGGGAAACTGCCAAGTACACTCGGA